>NC_092335.1:229157500-229332500 GCF_046630445.1 Rutidosis leptorrhynchoides
TGTAAGACATTCGAAGAACGTTCCAAGAATGCCTTGGTTTATAAAAGGCTTTCGTTCGAAAGATGGGGGATATCACATTGGGAAATCCATAAGTTACGATGTGTTTACTTTGACGCATATATTGCGGGGAACCCAAATGCTATTTTACGCAACGGGTTAAGAAATTATTTTGACTCAGTATATCCGAATATAGGACTTCGTGATTTAGAAAAAGCGGCTAACATGCAACATAAAGAAGCATGTTATGCTTACGGATTAGTAATGTTCGCTTCTCACCAAAGTGAGAACAAGAACATCGGGCTACAACTATTAAACAAAACGTTCCCACAAGTGACGGAGTCGGTAATTGGGGTAAGAAATGAGGTTTTTAGATTGTTACGGGACTGTTGGACATTACGTAACCCTCGTCCCTTTGACGACGTTACAATACGCTGTCTTATCAACGGCCATAACAGTTATGTTCCACAAGACCAAGGATGGGAAGTAGTCCTAGTAAAACCAGAATGCATGACTTGTTTCTGGACGTATGAATTACGTGTCTTTATTGCCTTTGCTGAACGACTTGTGTACTAGCTAGAATTATCTTCACAACTATCTTGTATCAAAGTTATTGTGTGCTATATTTCATGCTTTATGTAAAATAAGCGGTATTGTAAGTTTGTAAAATATTGTATAAAAGTTTGAACGCGAAATATTATTACAATCAGTTTTTCATATAGAATTGTAGTAGTTGAATTGTATATTAGCTACTAAGTATGAACTTAACGGGTAGGTACTACCCGAATTTAAACTTATAAAACGCTAATATGAAGAAAAAGCTTTTATAAATGAGTTCATATTATGCTACGAAATACTATTAACTACTCTTAATATTCTATATGATTAACTTGTTCCATTTGACTATTTTGAAGGAAATGGCACCGACTACTCGACACACCGTGAATATGAATGAAGAGGAATTCCGTACTTTTCTAGCTTCAAACATAGCCGCAGTACAGGCTGCGCTACATACCAACAATAACCTTGGATCTAGCAGTATAGGAAATCGTGTAGGATGCACCTACAAAGAATTCACTGCCTGCAAACCTTTGGAATTTGATGGAACTGAAGGACCGATCGGATTGAAACGGTGGACCGAGAAGGTTGAATCGGTGTTTGCCATAAGTAAGTGTACTGAAGAGGACAAAGTGAAGTACGCTATGCATACCTTCACAGGTTCTGCGTTAACATGGTGGAATACCTATCTAGAGCAAGTGGGATAAGACGATGCGTACGCACTACCGTGGTCAGCATTCAAGCACTTGATGAACGAGAAGTACCGTCCCAGAACCGAGGTCAATAAGCTCAAGACAGAACTTAGAGGGTTACGAACCCAAGGATTTGATATTACCACGTACGAAAGACGATTCACAGAATTGTGCCTATTGTGTCCGGGAGCATTCGAAGATGAGGAAGAGAAGATCGACGCGTTTGTGAAAGGATTACCGGAAAGAATCCAAGAAGATATAAGTTCACACGAGCCCGCCTCCATACAACAGGCATGTAGAATGGCTCACAAACTAGTGAACCAGATTGAAGAAAGAATTAAAGAACAGACTGCTGAAGAGGCCAATGTGAAGCAAGTCAAAAGAAAGTGGGAGGAAAACGGTGATAAGAATCACCAATACAACAACAACAGCAATTACAACAATAATCGCAACAATTATCCCAACAATCGCAACATCAATCGCAACTACAACAAACGGCCCAACAACAACAACAACAACAACAGCAACTACAACAATCATCCCAACAACAATAATAACCGCAACAACAACAACAACAATCAGAAGCAGCTATGCCAAAGGTGTGAAAAGTATCACTCGGGGTTCTGCACCAAATTTTGCAACAAGTGTAAAAGAAATGGTCATAGCGCGGTGAAGTGTGAGGTCTACGGACCAGGGGTTAATAGAACGAAAGGAACAAATGGTGTCGGAACGAGTAATGGCAGAGCAAGTAGTGTCGGAGCAAGTTATGCCAATGTAGTTTGTTATAAATGTGGAAAACAGGGCCACATTATTAGAAATTGCCCGAACCAGGAGAACATGAATGGACAAGGCCGCGGAAGAGTTTTCAATATTAATGCGGCAGAGGCACAGGAAGACCCGGAGCTTGTTACGGGTACGTTTCTTATTGACAATAAATCTGCTTACGTTTTATTTGATTCGGGTGCAGATAGAAGCTATATGAGTAGAGATTTTTGTGCTAAATTAAGTTGTCCATTGACGCCTTTGGATAGTTAATTTTTACTCGAATTAGCAAATGGTAAATTAATTTCAGCAGATAATATATGTCGGAATCGAGAAATTAAACTGGTTAGCGAAACATTTAAGATTGATTTGATACCAGTAGAGTTAGGGAGTTTTGATGTGATAATCGGTATGGACTGGTTGAAAGAAGTGAAAGTAGAGATCGTTTGTTACAAAAATGCAATTCGCATTATACGAGAAAAAGGAAAACCCTTAATGGTGTACGGAGAAAAGGGCAACACGAAGCTACATCTTATTAGTAATTTAAAGGCACAAAAACTAATAAGAAAAGTTTGCTATGCTGTTCTAGCACACGTCGAGAAAGTACAAACTGAAGAAAAGAGCATCAATGATGTTCCCGTCACAAAAGAATTTCCCGATGTATTTCCGAAAGAATTACCGGGATTACCCCCACATCGATCCGTTGAATTTCAAATAGATCTTGTACCAGGAGCTGCACCAATAGCTCGTGCTCCTTAAAGACTCGTACCCAGCGAGATGAAAGAACTGCAAAGCCAATTACAAGAACTTTTAGAGCATGGTTTCATTCGACCAAGCACATCACCGTGGGGAGCTCCTGTTTTGTTTGTCAAGAAGAAAGATGGTACATTCAGGTTGTGTATCGACTACCGAGAGTTGAACAAACTTACCATCAAGAACCGCTACCCACTACCGAGAATCGACGACTTATTTGATCAACTACAAGGCTCGTCTGTTTATTCAAAGATTGACTTACGTTCCGGGTATCATCAAATGCGGGTGAAAGAAGATGATATTCCAAAGACTGCTTTCAGAACACGTTACGGTCATTACGAGTTTATGGTCATGCCGTTTGGTTTAACTAATGCACCAGCTGTGTTCATGGACCTTATGAACCGAGTGTGTGGACCATACCTTGACAAGTTTGTCATTGTTTTCATTGATGACATACTTATTTACTCAAAGAATGACCAAGAACACGGTGAACATTTGAGAAAGGTGTTAGAAGTATTGAGGAAGGAAGAACTATACGCTAAATTTTCAAAGTGTGCATTTTGGTTGGAAGAAGTTCAATTCCTCGGTCACATAGTGAACAAAAAAGGTATTAAGGTGGATCCGGCAAAGATAAAAACTGTTGAAAAGTGGGAAACCCCAAAAACTCCGAAACACATACGCCAGTTTTTAGGACTAGCTGGTTACTACAGAAGGTTCATCCAAGACTTTTCCAGAATAGCAAAACCCTTGACTGCATTAACGCATAAAGGGAAGAAATTTGAATGGAAGAATGAACAAGAGAAAGCGTTTTAGTTATTGAAGAAAAAGCTAACTACGGCACCTATATTGTCATTGCCTGAAGGGAATGATGATTTTGTGATTTATTGTGACGCATCAAAGCAAGGTCTCGGTTGTGTATTAATGCAACGAACAAAGGTGATTGCTTATGCGTCTAGACAATTGAAGATTCACGAGCAAAATTATATGACGCATGATTTGGAATTAGGCGCGGTTGTTTTTGCATCAAAGACTTGGAGGCACTACTTATATGGGGTCAAAAGTATTATATATACCGACCACAAAAGTCTTCAGCACATATTTAATCAGAAACAACTGAATATGAGGCAGCGTAGGTGGATTGAATTGTTGAATGATTACGACTTTGAGATTCGTTACCACCCGGGGAAGGCAAATGTGGTAGCCGACGCCTTGAGCAGAAAGGACAGAGAACCCATTCGAGTAAAATCTATGAATATAATGATTCACAATAACCTTACTACTCAAATAAAGGAGGCGCAACAAGGAGTTTTAAAAGAGGGAAATTTAAAGGATGAAATACCCAAAGGATCGGAGAAGCATCTTAATATTCGGGAAGATGGAACCCGGTATAGGGCTGAAAGAATTTGGGTACCAAAATTTAGAGATATGAGAGAAATGGTACTTAGAGAAGCTCATAAAACCAGATACTCAATACATCCTGGAACGGGGAAGATGTACAAGGATCTTAAGAAACATTTTTGGTGGCCGGGTATGAAAGCCGATGTTTCTAACTACGTAGGAGAATGTTTGACGTGTTCTAAGGTCAAAGCTGAGCATCAGAAACCATCAGGTCTACTTCAACAACCCGAAATCCCGGAATGGAAATGGGAAAACATTACCATGGATTTCATCACTAAATTGCCAAGGACTACAAGTGGTTTTGATACTATTTGGGTAATAGTTGATCATCTCACCAAATCAGCACACTTCCTGCCAATAAGATAAGATGACAAGATGGAGAAGTTAGCACGACTGTATTTGAAGGAAGTCGTCTCCAGACATGGAATACCAATCTCTATTATCTCTGATAGGGATGGCAGATTTATTTCAAGATTCTGGCAGACATTACAGCAAGCATTAGGAACTCGTCTAGACATGAGTACTGCCTATCATCCATAAACTGATGGGCAGAGTGAAAGGATGATACAAACGCTTGAAGACATGCTACGAGCATGTGTTATTGATTTCGGAAACAGTTGGGATCGACATCTACCGTTAGCAAAATTTTCCTACAACAACAGCTACCATTCAAGCATTGAGATGGCGCCTTTTGAAGCACTTTATGGTAGAAAGTAAAGGTCTCCGATTTGTTGGAGTGAAGTGGGGGATAGACAGATTACGGGTCCGGAGATTATACAAGAAACTACCGAGAAGATCATCCAAATTCAACAACGGTTGAAAACCGCCCAAAGTCGACAAAAGAGCTACGCTGACATTAAAAGAAAAGATATAGAATTTGAAATTGGAGAGATGGTCATGCTTAAAGTTGCACCTTGGAAAGGCGTTGTTCGATTTGGTAAACGAGGGAAATTAAATCCAAGGTATATTGGACCATTCAAGATTATTGATCGTGTCGGACCAGTAGCTTACCGACTTGAGTTACCTCAACAACTCGCGGCTGTACATAACACTTTCCACGTCTCGAATTTGAAGAAATGTTTTGCTAAAGAAGATCTCACTATTCCGTTAGATGAAATCCAAATCAACGAAAAACTCCAATTCATCGAAGAACCCGTCGAAATAATGGATCGTAAGGTTAAAAGACTTAAGAAAAACAAGATACCAATTGTTAAGGTTCGATGGAATACTCGTAGAGGACCCGAGTTCACCTGGGAGCGTGAAGATCAGATAAAGAAGAAATACCCGCATCTATTTCCAGAAGATTCGTCAACACCTTCAACAGCTTAAAATTTCGGGACGAAATTTATTTAACGGGTAGGTACTGTAGTGACCCGAACTTTTCCATGTTTATATATATTAATTGAGATTGATATTTACATGATTAAATGTTTCCAACATGTTAAGCAATCAAACTTGTTAAGACTTGATTAATTGAAATATGTTTCATATAGACAATTGACCACCCAAGTTGACCGGCGATTCACGAACGTTAAAACTTGTAAAAACGACATGACGATATATATATGGATATACATATGGTTAACATGAGATTATGATAAGTAAGTATCTCCATAAGTATATTAACAATGAGTTATATACATATAAATAAGACTACTAACTTAAGGATTTCGAAACGAGATATATATGTAACGATTATCGTTGTAACGACATTTAAATGTATATATATCATATTAAGATATATTAATATATCATAATATCATGATAATATAATAATTTAACATCTCATTAGATATAATAAACAATGGGTTAACAACATTAATTGAGATCGTTAACTTAAAGGTTTCAAAACAACACTTACATGTAACGACTAACGATGACTTAACGACTCAGTTAAAATGTATATACATGTAGTGTATTTAGATGTATTAAAATACTTTTGGAAGACTTCAAGACATATATCAAAACACTCATACTTAACGAAAATGGTTACAATTACTTTTCCATTCTTTTCTTTCATCAAGAATTCTAGTCGTATTCTTACCCGTATTATACACATCTTCAAAACGTACTTACTATGAGTATATACCAATAGGAACTAGTATGAGATTCCACTCTTGATTATGTCATGTATGACTAATCAATTTTAACTTCTACCATGAGCTAGTCAACTAACTAGAACTCCTTTTAACCCCACTCACCACTCACCAATTACCACTCATCATTCACTCCATTTCACTTCCAATTCTCTTTCTAATTCTCTCTCAACACACACACACACACACACACACTATTATGAACGTATTTTTCCAGTAGTTAATCATCATCTTCATCAAATATCACTTCAAGAATCAAGCTATAATCATCATAGGAAGAACACTTCAAGAACACTTCAAAAATCCCTTCAAGTTTACTAATTTACTTCCAAGCTTTCTAATCCATTCCAAGTAATCATCTAAGATCAAGAAACCTTTATTATATATAGTAGGTTATCTTTCTTATTCAAGGTAATATTCATATTCAAACTTTGATTCAATTTCTATAAATATAAACTATCTTAATTCGAGTAAAAATCTTACTTGAACTTGTTTTTGTGTCATGATCCTACTTCAAGAACTTTCAAGTCATCCAAGATCCTTTGAAGCTAGATCATTTCTTGTCACTTCCAGTAGGTTTACCTACTAAACTTGAGGTAGTAATGATGTTCATAACATCATTCGATTCATATATATAAAACTATCTTATTCGAAGGTTTAAACTCGTAATCACTAGAACATAGTTTAGTTAATTCTAAACTTGTTCGCAAACAAAAGTTAATCCTTCTAACTTGACTTTTAAAATTAACTACACACATATTATATATCTATATGATATGCTAACTTAATGATTTAATACCTGGAAACACGAAAAACACCGTAAAACCGGATTTACGCCGTCGTAGTAACACCGCGGGCTGTTTTGGGTTAGTTAATTAAAAACTACGATAAACTTTGATTTAAAAGTTGTTATTCTGAGAAAATGATTTTTATTATGAACATGAAACTATATCCAAAAATTATGGTTAAACTCAAAGTGAAAGTATGTTTTCTAAAATGGTCATCTAGACGTCGTTCTTTCGACTGAAATGACTACCTTTACAAAAATGACTTGTAACTTATTTTTCTGACTATAAACCTATACTTTTTCTGTTTAGATTCATAAAATAGAGTTCAATATGAAACCATAGCAATTTGATTCACTCAAAACGGATTTAAAATGAAGAAGTTATGGGTAAAACAAGATTGGATAATTTTTCTCATTTTAGCTACGTGAAAATTGGTAACAAATCTATTCCAATCATAACTTAATAAACTTGTATTGTATATTATGTAATCTTGAGATACTATAGACACGTATACAATGTTTCGACCTATCATGTCGACACATCTATATATATTTCGGAACAACCATAGACACTCTATATGTGAATGTTGGAGTTAGCTATACAGGGTTGAGGTTGATTCCAAAATATATATAGTTTGAGTTGTGATCAATACTGAGATACGTATACACTGGGTCGTGGATTGATTCAAGATAATATTTATCGATTTATTTCTGTACATCTAATTGTGGACAACTAGTTGTAGGTTACTAACGAGGACAGCTGACTTAATAAACTTAAAACATCAAAATATATTAAAAGTGTTGTAAATATATTTTAAACATACTTTGATATATATGTATATATTATTATAGGTTCGTGAATCAACCAGTGGCCAAGTCTTACTTCCCGACGAAGTAAAAATCTGTGAAAGTGAGTTATAGTCCCACTTTTAAAATCTAATTTTTTTGGGATGAGAATACATGCAGGTTTTATAAATGATTTACAAAATAGACACAAGTACGTGAAACTACATTCTATAGTTGAATTATCGAAATCGAATATGCCCCTTTTTATTAAGTCTGGTAATCTAAGAATTAGGGAACAGACACCCTAATTGACGCGAATCCTAAAGATAGATCTATTGGGCCTAACAAACCCCATCCAAAGTACCGGATGCTTTAGTACTTCGAAATTTATATCATATCCGAAAGGTGTCCCGGAATGATGGGGATATTCTTATATATATGCATCTTGTTAATGTCGGTTACCAGGTGTTCACCATATGAATGATTTCTATCTCTATGTATGGGATGTGTATTGAAATATGAAATCTTGTGGTCTATTGTTACGATTTGATACATATAGGTTAAACCTATAACTCACCAACATTTTTGTTGACGTTTAAAGCATGTTTATTCTCAGGTGAATACTAAGAGCTTCCGCTGTTGAATACTAAAATAAGGACAAGATTTGGAGTCCATGTTTGTATGATATTGTGTAAAAACTGCATTCAAGAAACTGATTTCGATGTAACATATTTGTATTGTAAACCATTATGTAATGGTCGTGTGTAAACAGGATATTTTAGATTATCATTATTTGATAATCTACGTAAAGCTTTTAAACCTTTATTTATGAAATAAAGGTTATGGTTTGTTTTAAAAATGAATGCAGTCTTTGAAAAACGTCTCATATAGAGGTCAAAACCTCGCAACGAAATCAATTAATATGGAACGTTTTTAATCAATAAGAACGGGACATTTCACCAGTTTTGCCCCTAGTCTTGCTGTTTACTTGGATCGTTTTGTTCGTTCTCGGGATTATATATATATATATATATATATATATATATATATATATATATATATATATATATATATATATATATATATATATATATATATATATATATATATTTCTCCGTTTTCGCTCTAGAATCTCCGTTTTAGCTTCGTTTTACTTGATTCTTTTTGCATCGCCTTTGTAATTACTTAATCTACAAAATTAACCAACAAAGCAATTATTTTGGCGATAAAGTTTAGAACTTTATTGATTTAGGACTTAATATCGAGGGTAAAAACGTGACTTTTGGCCGATATCAAATATCTCACACTTAGACTTTACTTGTCCTCAAGCACACCTTTCTTTTACTTTGAGCTCAAGGATGATTATGAGATTTTCGTTCTATTATTCAAGAGGCTTGTTATTTATTATAAGAGCAAAATTAGACAAACCGTCTTCTAAAAGGGTAGAAACTATCTCTGCAAGCATGAGGTGAGGTTACATTACTTTTGCTTCCTTACACGGGTCACTCAAATAACTTAAGTGTTTGAGGTTCCCTATCAATCTATGAAATGAATTTGCTCATAACTAGTCATGTTGCAAGTATTGTCGTAAGCTTGACCAAGAATCAAATCTCCACCAGTTAGATAAGGACGACACTGATCTTTTATCTAATCATTCTTTCAAGAGGAAGAGCAGTTTTAAATGTTGGTTTGCGGAGAAAAGTGAAGGTTTGATATGGCGAAAAGGGTGATTTTTGAATCTTTGAACATTTAAGAGATTCGATAGATTTCGTTTTCATGAGGATATACTTTTTCTAGGAAAGATGCCACTCTATTTTTGTTGAAGAGTTCCTTTAGAGGGTGCTGATTTTCAGCGAAGATTTTGCTTAGCTTCTTTTCTGCACTCCTCCTGGGTCACAATCTTCATTTTCTTGAGGGATCTATGATTTTATTCGAAGACTTTTCTCTTCTCTTTATTATGGAGATTTTCTCAAAATTATTAATATTTTTTTTTTTGCATATCCCCTCTTCATAAATTTTCTATTTCTTCTTGTGCTCAGAGAGAAACGTATTTCACCAGAAATAGGTCTTTTTAACCTATCAAAAACAGTCCAGAACTTCAGAATTTTTAGACAAGTGTTTTAAAGAAAACTTGGTCGATCTATCTCTTTAAATTTCTAGATATTAGAAATGAGAAAGGAAAGAGGGTGGAAAGGGTAACTTATTTGATAGTGAATTTGGGGGTGAGTATTTTTTGATTCATCAACTCTTTGGTGGGAGTTGGTCGGTTTAAATGCATGGAGTGGAAACAGAAACGGAGGTTTTTGTCTTCTCTATTTAGAATGATTTCGGAAGGAGCATCACATCTACACCACCTATGGCGCTTACTAACCATTGGCCTCAAAATGTATGTCAAGGTCAAGTTCTAACTCTAAATGCTAACATCGGCACTCTCAACGGAAAAGATAGTGAAGCATTAAAAACGAATGCTTATTGGGCCATTTTTTGGGGTGCCTCACAATAATTATATTGGGTCGATAATGCCTAGTCATGCAATGCTCTTTTGGAGAGTCGGTTCATCCTTAAGAAGATCTATGTCCTCATTTTCTTAATTTTAGAACAAACACACTTGATTTTCGAAAGTACTTTTTCTAGAAAGTATCATTTAGTCAAAATTTTTGAAAAATATACATTGAGGACAAAGAATCTAAATAGTAGGTATACTCGAAAATCTTAGTAAAATTTTAAGTTAAGAACATTTTCCGAGCATCCCATAGGTAATTACGGTGTACTACACCTCTATCCCACACTTCGAGGAACATTGTCCTTAATGTTCATTCTTAGATTCTAGGGAGCTAAAATCTCACACTTAGAGTTTGAACATGTCGAAAAATGTATCTAAGCTCAATATTGGGTTGGAATCCAATACTTAGTGATAAGCTTAGGATAGGGTATAGTTTAAGGATATAATGAAGCAAGAGAAAGAAACGAATTACTCCCATTGGGTGCGGCTGTTAGCTGAGGATCTGAAGATAGACTAAGTCGGAACCATCTTCTGCTGGATTCGAATCGGTCTTCTTGAAGTGTAATCGAGCTCATTCGGGCGTTCTCATCCCCATACACCATCCACCAATAACTTACAATGAAATAATCAACGGGTTTCTTTGTCGTTTCATCATTATTCAAAGAGTCTCCACCACAAGCATCAATAACTGTCTATTACTCGTAAAAATGGAAAAGATCAAACCTAGACAGGTGATTAAGCTTTAGGCTATAGACTCACTGATTTGTGTTTTGATGAAAAAGTTATTTGAAAACTTGAGGGTTTCAAAATTAGGTTTTTGAAATTCAACAAATCAGTGTATGACTAAAAAGCTTAATCCCACACTTAAAGTGTTGAATGCCTTTAATTTTAAGACTTTTGAAATAATGTAGCAATTAATTCACTTAAGCCCAAAATAAGTAGAAAAGTTCATTTGACCTAAGAAACGTTGAAACTTTTATTTTAAGTTTCAGTTTTCACTTATTCAATTAACCTAATGATCATATGTAAGTAACTAGAGGGGTGTGAATAGTTACTTAGTGCAATTTTAAAACTTTTTATGATTTAGAACTTGAGATTACTATAGTGTGATTTGAATAGTTTGTTCACAAGTATAATAAGTAAGAAGATAAGGGATAAGAGAACAAACACGGAGATTTATAGTGGTTCAGGAAGATGTTAACTAATCTTCCTTAATCCCCTCCTCAATTCTAAGGACTTGAGAGTTAGTTTCACTATGATGCTCCAAACTTGGTAGAGTGTCCGGATACAACACTAGCTCCTTGATAAGCCGCAACTTATGAACCCTTATGTCTCGTTGAAGAATTCACAATCACCTACTGCTCTTACCATAGGATCATAATGCTACCATTAGGTGAAACCTCACTTATCTTCTAGAATCACAACTAAGTTTACAATCACTCTTGCTTGAATCACTCTAAATAGATTACAATAAGATTTGAATGATATCAGTAAATGTACGGAAATGTAAGTGTAAGAGGTGAGTCTTCAAATGCTCCAAGGTTTGGATTTTATAGGCAAGAGAAATTTAAACCCAGATGTTTGTGGCTCACCCTACGGTCGACCGTGGGTCGACCGTGCAGCTCTGATCTCTGAATTTTGTAGTCGTTTAAAATCTTTAACTTTATCTTTTTCCCTTATTAGATGGCTACAATTAGACGTCAAAAACATCTGAAAAGACCTGCATTACCCCTTTTGTCTTGGAAGCATTCTTTAAAGTTAACCTTGGCTTGAAAGAGGAAAGTCACTTTGTACTAGAGGTGTGTCATTGATTTCCTTTTAAGGTAAATGCAGAATTTTAATCTCATGACAACCATAAGCTTCCAAACTTCAAGTCACAAGTCTTCAACCCCTTTGTCAATATTAGTTTTGCAAGTATGTGATCTCATTGGCTACTTGCAAGCTTCCAGATTAGACTAACTTGTTTTTATATGAAGACTTTTGGGAGTTTACACTAAACTCTTATTAAAAACGTGATTAGTGCTTAATGGTTAATCAAGTGGAGAGTGATCATATATATAGGCATATATATGTGTATTCTAACTACAAAAGGCAATTTAAATGCAAGTGCAAACAGCACCGGGGGCATGAGTTAGCATTTCTGCTCTGAGCTAAAACATTGCGGAGGTCCCGCAGAAAGAAGTGCGCGAAGATGTCCCGCACAAACATTGCGGATATGTCGGTGATGCGCATTCATTGGATCCGCGAAAATTCCAAACCTATAAATAGGGAGCTTGGCCTCTCATTTTAGGTTGTTGATTCTGTGCAATTGCTAAGGTTTTTATGGTTCTATTGTAAATACGCCCAAACCTTAATCATAATCAAGCCAAGGTTTCTACAGTTAATTGAGGGCGTTAAGCTAAAATGACAACACAAAATAAAAAGAAGAACAGCAACACGGCTGATATCTGTGATTTTTGAAAGTCCTGAAGTCAGTAAGCAAACAAAAGATTTGCTTGCTAAAACGTCTGGAAACGTTACGCTAATGAAGGAACGTAACAAAATGTTGTTATTGAAAAGGCAAATGCAGCCAAACGTAATACTCAACAAGTTGTAAGTCAGCGCGAAGAAAATGTTACGAAGGCTAATTCTGCTAATTCCAAAGGGAATGCAGATAAAAGTTCCACAGTTGAAGGCGTCGTAAATGATACAAGCAATAATACAGCAAAAGATGTCGCAGTTAAAATAGCAAAACGTGTCATAATGCCTTTAGAGGCGCGGCAATTACTTCAGGAGAAGGGACTTGACCTTCATATTCCTTTAAATTATGAGTGGCCGCTTAATGACACGTTGTTGTGAAAGAAGCAATTGATCATAATCAGTGATGATTTGATTGAAGACGCACATGATCGCAGTGTGTTTGGATCGCATGTGATGCTTTTAAAGAAGGCAAAACATTCAAAGGTTCAGCACCAACTCTCTGACAATTCGGAGAGTGATCCAGAAATTATGGAAGTTACGCGCGTAAAATGCAGAAGTCCTGGAACGCCAATTCCAAATTATTTTGAAGAAGGTGAAACCTCGCAAGTTATGGAAAAGGAGAGTGCGTAGTTATTTTTAACCGATATGTTCAGAATGATCGCGCCGAAAGATATGCAGCATAAATTTGATCAACCTGAAGTTATTCAGAAAATGATTGAAAGATACTGCACAGAGGCAAAAGAAACGCGAACAAAAACAGCAACAGAAATAACTTTGGTGACTGATAAGTTCATCCCACATATTTCTGATTATCCAATAACGACACCGCCAATTGCGCCCGCCACTCTCAGCGTATATTCTGGTTTAACCGATCCGCTGGACTTCTTACAGCAGTTCGAGGGAGTTGTGAGCATGTATAATTAGGACGAGCCTATCGCATGCAGAGTTTTCCCTATGGAATTGCAGGGCTTAGCGCGAGAATGGTTCCACAATGTAACACCCCGTTTTTCAGTTACGCGTTATTTCGAACGTCATTCAAAATACGAGGCATGTAAGTGTATATTTGGATCCCAAATAAAGTTGGAGTTGAGGTTCTAAAACCTTACCATTGGATAGTAAATCTCATTACATTTCCAACAATATTTGATTCATGAAAAACGGAGCTATGGTTTGAAAGTTACGACCAAAACAAGTTCCAGTTTCTGTCTCAGTTCATTGGGACGCCGTTCAGCCATTTTGGACGCCGTCCAAATGGCCTGACGGGCCAGCCGTGATATTTTGAAGTTTTTAAAAGAGGGTATTTGGGTCTTTTCACTTGGGGGTCATTTGGGCCATCAAAAACTGATCCAAATTCATTCTTATCCCCATTTCCACCTTCCCAAACACTCTCATCCATTCCTAGAGAGAGAGGGACCATATTAGAGAGAGAGAGAGAGAGAGCTTGGTTTGGGGAAGAAGAAGGGTGAATCGGGTCGAGTCGCGAGTGTTAATGTTGTTCAGCTCGTTCACGGCTACGTTGTGGTAGTGTTGGTAAGTTCTAAATCCGAATTTCATTGTTCAGATTATTGTTTGAGTTAGAGTTTGTGCTAGTTAGAGTTATAACCCACTTATTGTGAAATTTGGGGGTTTTTGGGTAAGATTCATGTAAGTAAACCCGAATTGGTGACTTAGGGTTTCGATTGATGAAATTTTAAGTTTGGGGCTTGCATGTGTTGGTTAGAACTTAGAACACTTGTGTACTAGTGATTTTGGTGGTTTAGTGCAATTTGGGTCAAGTTGCACTTGTGGGTTAGTTTTGTATGATCAAGTGCAATAAGGGTTAGTTTGTACTTGTTTGAATGAGTCGGAATTACTGCCCGTAGTGGTAATTGGTAAAGTCCATTTTAGGTGTCTAAATGGGCGGTTTGTGATGGTATGTATAAACCCTTGGTTAAGGGTGTTGCCGTCGAATTCTCTTGTAGAGAATGTATGTTGATTGTGTGTATACATATATGCCTATTATAGGTAAAAGCTTGCTCGGGTGCGTTGTTGGAGATTTCGCGCATGGTTTGTAATGCTCGAGTTTAAGGTGAGTGGAATAATTATATGCGTAGGTATATAATGTATTTATTTGTTGTAGCATGAGATGTGAAGTGTCGATGTGCTAAGACACCACATTTCACGTGATGAGTGAAGTGTCGATGTGCTAAGACACCACTCAAAGTAATATGACGGGTGAAGTGTCGATGTGTTAAGACGCCACCCGGGTGAAGTGTCGATGTGTTAAGACGACACCCGGAGTGAAGTATCGATGTGCTAAGATGCCACTCTAAGAAAGTAACGGATGAAGTGTCCACATGTTAAGACGCCATCCGGGGTGAAGTATCGACGTGTTAAGATGCCACCCCAAGTAAGTTGATGAGTGAAGTGTCGACGTGTTAAGACATCACTCGGAGTGAAGTATCGACGTGTTAAAATGCCACTCCAAGAACTATCACGAGTGAAGTGTCGACGTGTTAAGACGCCACCCGGGGTGAATCATCGATGTGTTAATATGCCACCCGTGAGATTAGTGTACGACGTGTTAACTACTCTAATGGTTGTTATGAACACTGATGGGAAATTCGAGTACCATTCCTAGTACGATTGGTTAACCATGGTTATGTGTTGTAGTGTAGCATATTATATTGTTTGAGTTATATGCTATTGTCTGTGCTAGCTTGCGTATTGGAGATTTAGCGTTATACTTTGCGATGGTATGCTAATTATATTGCTAGCGTTTATGCGGTAATTGTGTAAGTGATTGCAAGTAAGTAGGTTATATATGTATGTGTATAATTATTGCATTCACTAAGCTTTATGCTTACCCCTCTCGTTGTTTACCTTTTTACAGGTATCGTGTTTTGAAGCTAACTAGTTGTTAGACTAGATGCTTAGGAGCGCTTGGGCTCGATGGGGTAGCTTTTGGAAATGTTAATGCGGATTGGGGGTTTGGTAGTCCTCGGGATTATGCTCTTGGTATCGGGTTGGGTTGTAGAGTCCTAATCCGTCTAAAGATATAAATGGGTCGAAATCGCTATATTATTGTAAGACTGGTCGTTGTGGGCCCCGTGTAGTAAAACTTGTTTTTACTGTGAAAATATCTTAGTTTTACTTATATGATGTGTTGTGAAAGTCATTTCGTTTAAAAGTGTCGGGAAGCAGGTTTTCCATTCATGTAAGTTGGACCTCGGGGACAGAATTTTTCAGATCATTTGGACGCCGTCCCAATAGATTGGACGCCGTCCCAATTGATTGGACGCCGTCCTGGCCTTCGATACTGGACGCCGTCCAGATAACTGGACACCGTCCAGATGTACTGAATAAGGAAAAAAATTTTAAGGAGTGTTTTTGGTAAAACGAAGTTGGGTCGTTACAAGTGGTATCAGAGCATAGTCTAAGGGAATTAGGTGACCTTGGAATAGGTGCCTAGTCTTAGACTTATTGGCGGTTGTGCGTTATTTGCGTGACTTGTAGGAATACGGGTCAGATTGAGATTTGTTAGTGCCTTAGAGTAGGTGACTAACTAGGACTTGTGTTTGTCCAATGCGGGATTATGTAGGGCCTTATTTCGTGAGTAAATTAGTGCCTTAGATTGCTAGTACCTAATGTAAGTAGGCGAACTTGGACGTTGTTTTAGTGATAGTCGCCTAGGTTGTAGGTTGACTTGTAGTTGTGGTGTACTTGTGTATATCTATTATTATATTGTATATATGTGTATATATGTAAGACCCGAGTATTTTCATTGTACATATGTGTATTTATAAGTATTCAAGGTGTGGGGTTTTGTTGTATATAATTAAAATGCAAAAGAAGCTGAACTGGGCATTTGGCGCGCCGCGCGGCCCTATGGCGCGCCGCGCCACTACGGGTTGACAGATTTCTTTCTTTTTAAATTAGATATTTTGAGGACAATTTGGTAAAATCACTTAAGGGTCGACTTAAAGGCTTTGGATCAGTTTTTGGAGTGCCATTTACTCCATTTCCATCTACCTTATCCTCATCCATTCAATTCTAGAGAGAGAGAGTGTTAACCTAGTGTGAGAAAACTCACTTTTGGAGAAGAAGAAGGTGGAATCTTGCTCAAGCTCAAGCATTAAACTTGTTCATCTACTTCCTAGCTACGTTTTGAGTGTAGTGGTATGCTCTAAACTGGATTTCCTAATTTAATTTTGTGTAAGGGTTAGGGTTAGGGTTAATGGTGAACCTAAAACCCACTTCGTTAGTAAATTAGGTGTTTTGGGTAGAGTTGGGTTATGTTGACTCAAAGATGACTAACTAGGGTTGTTCAAGCATTAATTGTTGATTAATAAGTCTTAATTAGTTAGTAAATGGCTAGAACACCTATATCTTATGTAAATGGGTGTTGTGTGGGTTAGTGGATGACCCGAAATAGGTGTGTTGACCTTAAATGGGTCAAATGGGTCAAAATGGACCTAAGTGAGTAAATGTTTGTGATTAATGCATAAACCTAGTGTTAAAAGGTGTTTTAAGGCCTAACTTGGCTAATGTTAGGGTTTTGGCAAAAGATGACCCGATTATGGGGTTAAGTGTCCAAATGGGTCAAAATGACCTAGTAGTGGTGAGTGTTGTGAGTTTGACCAACTTGAATGGTTGATTGATTATATGTACATTATAATAGGTGCGTGACCTTGAAGATCCAAGATTGATTTTATTGATTCACCGAAGGCGTAAGGTGAGTGGAATAATTATGCATGTATGTATATAATATATTTATTTGCGTAGGATGAATGTGGCTTTGTCGCGTTGTTTAAGACACCACGTTCTATGTAACGAGTAGTATTGTCGCGTTGTTTAGGACACTACTCATTGTTTGATTGACATGTGGTATTGTCGCGTTGTCTAAGGCACGACATTGTCATGGGAGTGGATGTCGCGTTGTCTAAGACACCACTCATCGTTTTGATTGGCATGTGGATTCTTCGCATTGTTCAAGATGCCACATTGTCATGGGGGTGAGTGAGTCGCGTTGTTTAAGACATCACCCGGGGGATTAGTGATTACGCGTTGTTTAAGTAACACTAACGGATATTATGAACTCCAACGGCCTTTTAAGCACTGTTCCCTTGTTCGATTGGTTAACCATGGTTGTAAGAATGTTGTGTTAGCATATTTGATTATGAACTATATGCTATTGGTATTGCTAGCTCCTTATGAATTTGCGGTTATTGGTATATGCTCAATGTTGTGCATGGTTGTCGAATTGCTAGCTCGTGTACGATAATTTGTAAGTGATGCGCGTAAGTAGATTATATATGTATGTGTATAATTATTGCATTCACTAAGCTTTGCTTACCCTCTCGTTGTTTACCTTTTTATAGGTTCAGTTGTGGACAAGGGTAAGGGCATTATTTTGGAGTAGAGTTCCCGCTTTGTTGATAGGGGATGCCTTTTTGAAAGTGTTGGCTATTTGGAGTATGACCGAGACTTGGGTAGTTTAACCCCAAACACCATGCTCGTTGAGTCGTTTGGCATTTAAACTTTTTGGTGGTCGAAACTCTCGTTATGTATTAAACTCGTAAAACGGCCGATGTGGGCCCCGCTTTGTAAAACTCATTTTATGTTTGAATCGTGTTAGTTTTACATGTTTGAATATGTGGTTAAAAGCGTTTTGTCTAATTATGTCGGGAAGTGGCCAATCTTTTTAGCATTTCAAGACTTTTGGGACAGACCAGTATGGCGCGCCGCACGATCTTCTGGCGCGCCGCGCCATATGCTGTTCCAGCAAAAAAAAATTTTTTATTTGTTATTTTACGCGGGTTGTTCATGGTTTGGTTTGGGTTGTTACAAGTGGTATCAGAGCATGGTCTAAGGGATTTAGGCGACTTGAGATAGGTGCCTAGACTTAGACTTTATTGTGTGTACGCTTTATGCGGGACTTGTAGGACTTTGGGTCTAATCGGGAATTGTTAGTATTTTGGTTTATGTGAACTAACCTTGTGCTAATGGTTTTGTGTTGTGTTTAGCAATCATCAAGCGAGATGGACGTGGTACTAGCAAGTTAATGCGACGTGCTCGCGTAACAATGATTAGCTACCGTTGTTACGGGTGCAAATCGTGTCAAACAAGTAATGTACGACGATTGTTGAGCAAGATGGAGTAGTGTGGCGTATATGCATATACAATTGTGTTATGTCCTTTCGTTTCGTTATTTAATCTAATTCATTTTATAGAATGAAGATGAGAAACGGGCACGACACCAATGATGGAAGTATGAGTGAGGACGTTGAGTTCACGGCCAAAGTTGAGGCCATCTTTAAACGTCAAAAGGTGGAGTTCCTCGAGGATGTTAAGAAAATGTTTCTAGATACGATTGACGATCAATTAGTCAATGTAGTCAAGGAGCAAGTGAAGGCCGTTCATCAAGAGGATAATGTGGGGAGACGGGACTTCTTCTATAAGAATTTCAAGGACTCTCAACCTCCCACCTTCGATGGTGAACGGGACCCACTTAAGAGTGCCCGTTGGATCTCCGATATGGAGGGGGCTTTTCGTACGTGTGAATGCCCTCTTGATAAAAAGACGAGATATGGTTGTAGCATGTTAAGAGGTGATGCTAAATTGTGGTGGGACGCGAAGATCCGACTTTATGGCGAAGAACAATGCTTGGAGTTCACATGGGATGAATTCAAGGTGGAGTTTTTCGATGAATACCGAACTCCGGCCGATCTTACAAGGCTTAAGGACGAGCTTCGTACCTTGAGGCAAGGGTCGATGGATTTGAACACTCTCAAATCCGTGTTTTTGTCCAAGACCCAATTTTGCCCGGAGTATGTCGGGAATGATAAGATGTTGAAAGAAGATTTCTATCGAACCTTGAATGATAGTTACCAAGAAAATTAGTGTGAATGTGGTGAAAAGCTTCGATGAATTGTTCAATATGGCGAAGGGTTTTGAGGCGCTTGTGCTAAGAAAAGGTGGTTTTACTTTTGGTAAGAGGAAGTTCGAAGCTACTAGTCATTCGAACAAGAAGAGTAAAGGTGCAACCGATAGTGTCGGTAGTGTGAAGAAGAGTGCTCCGGGGGAATTTCGTTATTCTTGTCATAATTGTGGGCGAAGGGGGCACATGGCCCGTGATTGCACCAACCCACCTTCTACAACCAAATTTACTTGTTTCAATTGGGGTAAAGAAGGGCACAAGTGGCCCTAGTGTCCCGAGTTTTGCAATGATAATGTCAAGCGGCTAGAGAAGGCGGCAGGTACGGCTAGGGGTCGTAATTACTTGATGACGAACAAAGAAGCCAAACAATCCAATGAAGTCGTTTCAGGTACTTTCATGGTTAACTCTAATTCGGCACGGATACTTTTTGATAGTGGTGCTAATTTTTCTTTCGTGTCTCCAAGATTTGTGCCTATGTTTAATAAACCGCTAGTAAAGTTAAGTCGTCCGGTAGAAGTTGAAATAGCGGATGGCAAGACGGCGCTAGTGGTTGATGTGTGTAAAAATTGTAATGTTGTGTTTCGTGCCGAAAGTTTTGAAATTGATCTTATCCCGATGACTTTGGACGATTTCGATATTGTTGTTGGTATGGATTGGCTCGATCATAATAGAGCCGATATTGCATGCCACAAAAAATTTATTCGTGTAAAGGCCCCAAGTGGGGGAGAGTTAATTATTCACGGCGATAAACGAAGAAGACTTGTGCCGATATGTTCTTTTGCACGGGCACGTCGTTTTCTTGTTAGTGGTGGCATGGCTTATCTTGCCCATGTTGTTGATACTCGTGATGAGCCACCACCCATTCGTGAAATTTCGGTGGTTAGTGAATTCGAAGACGTTTTTTCGGACGAGTTACCGGGTGTTCCGGCGGAAAGACAAGTTGAATTTCGCATTGACTTGGTTCCTGGGGCTACCCCCATTGCTAAAACTCCTTATCGTTTAGCACCGACGAAAATGCAAGAGTTGTTAAATCAAACCCAAGAGTTACTTGAGAAGGGTTTTATTCGACTGAGTGCTTCACCATGGGGCGCTCCGATTTTATTCGTAAAGAAGAAGGATGGTAGTATGCGGATGTGCATCGATTACCGGGAGTTGAATAAAGTGACGATCAAGAATCATTATCCTTTGCCTAGGATTGACGATTTGTTTGACCAACTCCAAGGTGCAACGTATTTCTCTAAAATCGACCTACGGTCCGGCTATCACCAAATGCGGGTCCGTGAGGAAGATATCGAGAAAACGGCTTTTTGAACGCGTTATGGGAATTTTGAGTTTGTGGTTATGCCTTTTGGTCTTACGAATGCACCGGCGGTATTCATGGACCTTATGAACCAAGTGTGCCAACCTATGTTGGACAAGTCGGTGATTGTGTTCATTGACGACATATTAGTCTACTCGAAAAGTATGAACGAACATGAACGTCATTTGCGTGAAGTATTGAAGACGTTAAGAAAGGAGAAGTTGTATGCCAAGTTCTCCAAATGTGAGTTTTGGCTAAGGGAGGTTCAATTCCTTGGCCACATTGTGAACAAAGACGGTATTCAAGTAGATCCAGGGAAGATTGAGATGGTGAAGAGTTGGAGACAACCGACTACACCTACGGAGGTCCGAAGTTTTCTCGGATTGGCCGGTTATTATCGTCGGTTTATCCAAGATTTTTCTAAGATTGCTTCTTCGTTGACGAAATTGACAAGAAAAAACGCGAGGTTTGTTTGGGAGAACGAGCAAGAAATTGCTTTTCAATTGTTAAAAGAGAAGTTGTGCCAAGCTCCGGTGTTAGTTTTGCCGGAAGGGGTGGAAGACATGACGGTTTATTGTGATGCTTCGTTAAATGGGCTCGGGTGTGTTCTAATGCAAAGAGGTAAAGTCATCGCTTATGCCTCTCGACAATTAAAGGAACACGAAACGAGATATCCGACTCATGATCTTGAGTTGGCGGTTGTGGTACATGCGTTGAAAATTTGGCGCCATTACTTGTATGGTGTTAAGAGTACGATCTATTCGGATCATAAGAGCTTAAAACATCCCTTTAATCAACGAGATTTGAATTATCGTCAACGTAGGTGGATGGATGTGGTAAAAGATTATGATTGTGAAATACTTTATCATCCGGGCAAGGCGAATGTGGTCGCGGATGCGTTAAGTCGAAAGAGTCACCACCCGGCGTTACGATTGGGATTGTTACGTATGACTATTACTAACGATTTTCTTGAAAAACTTGGTGTGATTCAAATAGAGGCTTACGTTCACAACAAGCATGCGGAACGAATCGTGGGTCAATCGGAATTCATTACTATGGGTTCGCATGGTTTGTTGTCTTTTCAATGAAGGGTGTGGGTGCCTAAGATGGGTGATTACCGACAGGTGCTACTTGATGAAGCACATAGGTCAAAGTATTCCATTCATCCGGGCGTGACAGAAATGTATCATGACTTGAAGAAAGATTATTGGTGGCCGGGCATGAAGCGTGATGTTGTAAAATATGTTGAACAATGTATTACTTGTTTGCAAGTTAAGGCCGAGAACCAAAAGCCGTATGGTAAGTTGCAACCGCTAGAAATTCCGAAATGGAAATGGGAGCACATTACCATGGATTTCATCACAAAGTTGCCTAAAACGGCGAGAACCCAATTTGATTCGATTTGGGTGATAGTTGATCGATTGATGAAAAGTGCTTTGTTTCTTCCCATTCGGGAAGCGATATCGTCGGAGACCTTGGCTAAGTTGTTTATCAAGGAAGTCATCTCTCGACACGGTGTTCCTATATCTATTATTTCGGATCGAGATACCCGTTTTACATCTCGGTTTTGGGAAAAGTTTCATGAAGATATGGGTACGCAATTGAAATTGAGCACGGCGTATCATCCTCAAACGGAGGGTCAAACCGAACGTACAAATCAAACTCTAGAGGATATGTTACGGGCGTGTATTATTGATTTTGGTGGTAGTTGGGATGAGCACTTGCCTTTGGTGGAATTCTCGTACAATAATAGTTATCATACTAGTATCGGGATGCCACCTTATGAGATGCTTTATGGATGAAGGTGTTGAACTCTAATTTGTTGGGGTGAAGTGGGTCAAAAGGAAATCGGGAGTACCGATTTGGTTTTAGAAATGAATAGCAAGATCGATATAATTCGAAATCATTTGAAAAAGGCGCAAGATAGACAAAAGTCGTATGCCGACAAGCGTAGACGAATGATTGAGTTCCAAGAGGGCAACAAAGTGATGCTTAAAGTTTCGCCATAGAAAGGTATTATTCGGTTTCGAAAACGGGGAAAGTTAGCTCCTCGGTTTATTGGGCCTTTTAAAGTTTTAGCCCGTGTTGGTGAAGTTGCATATCGATTGGAATTACCTGAAGAACTTGCGGGGATTCATAACACATTTCATGTTTCCCACCTCCGTAAGTGTCTTGTGGATGATTCTTCGTGGATGCCATTAGACGAAATCGAGTTAAACAACAAGTTGGAATATGTTGAAAAGCCGAGTGCTATACTTGATGAGAAAGTGAAATTGTTGCGTAACAAGGAGGTGAGGACCTTTAAGGTTCAATGGCGTCGTAGTAAAGGTTCCGAGTTTACGTGGGAACCCGAAGAGTTCGTGTTGGTTTATCTTCCCTCGTGTCATGCGGCTTGGATCGCGAGGACGCGCTTCGATGTAAGTGGGGGAGAGTTGTAAGACCCGAGTATTTTCATTGTACATATGTGTATTTATAAGTATTCAAGGTGTGGGGTTTTGTTGTATATAATTAAAATGCAAAAGAAGCTGAACTGGGCATTTGGCGCGCCGCGCGGCCCAATGGCGCTCCGCGCCACTACGGGCTGACAGATTTCTTTCTTTTTAAATTAGATATTTTGAGGGCAATTTGGTAAAATCACTTAAGGGCCGACTTAAAGGCTTTGGATCAGTTTTTGGAGTGCCATTTACTCCATTTCCATCTACCTTATCCTCATCCATTCAATTCTAGAGAGAGAGTGTTAACCTAGTCTGAGAAGACTCACTTTTGGAGAAGAAGAAGGTGGAATATTGCTCAAGCTCTAGCATTAAACTTGTTCATCTACTTCCTAGCTACGTTTTGAGTGTAGTGGTATGCTCTAAACTTGATTTCCTAATTTAATTTTGTGTAAGGGTTAGGGTTAGGGTTAATGGTGAACCTAAAACCCACTTTGTTAGTAAATTGGGTGTTTTGGGTAGATTTGGGTTATGTTGACTCAAAGATGACTAACTAGGGTTGTTCAAGCATTAATTGTTGATTAATAAGCCTTAATTAGTTAGTAAATGGCTAGAACACCTATATCTTATGTAAATGGGTGTTGTGTGGGTTAGTGGATGACCCGAAATGGGTGTGTTGACCTTAAATGGGTCAAATGGGTCTAAGTGAGTAAATATTTGAGATTAATGCATAAACCTAGTGTTAAAAGGTGTTTTAAGACCTAACTTGGCTAATGTTTGGGTTTTGGCAAAAGATGACCCGATTATAGGGTTAAGTGTCCAAATGGGTCAAAATGACCTAGTAGTGGTGAGTGTTGTGAGTTTGACCAACTTGAATGGTTGATTGATTATATGTACATTATAATAGGTGCGTGACCTTGAAGATCCAAGCTTGATTTTATTGATTCACCGAAGGCGTAAGGTGTAGTGACCCGAACTTTTCCATGTTTATATGTATTAATTGAGATTGATATTTACATGATTAAATGTTTCCAACATGTTAAACAATCAAACTTGTTAAGACTTGATTAATTGAAATATGTTTCATATAGACAATTGACCACCCAAGTTGACCGGTGATTCACGAACGTTAAAACTTGTAAAAACTATATGATGACATATATATGGATATATATATAGCTAACATGATACTATGATAAGTAAACATATCATTAAGTATATTAACAATGAACTACATATGTAAAAACAAGACTACTAACTTAATGATTTTTAAACAAGACATATATGTAACGATTATCGTTGTAAAGACATTTAATGTATATATATCATATTAAGAGATATTCATACATGATAATATCATGATAATATAATAATTTAAAATCTCATTTGATATTATAAACATTGGGTTAACAACATTTAACAAGATCGTTAACCTAAAGGTTTCAAAACAACACTTACATGTAACGACTAACGATGACTTAACGACTCAGTTAAAATGTATATACATCTAGTGTTTTAATATATATTTATACACTTTTGAAAGACTTCAATACACTTATCAAAATACTTCTACTTAACAAAAATGCTTACAATTACATCCTCGTTCAGTTTCATCAACAATTCTACTCGTATGCACCCGTATTCGTACTCGTACAATACACAGCTTTTAGATGTATGTACTATTGGTATATACACTCTAATGATCAGCTCTTAGAAGCCCATGTGAGTCACCTAACACATGTGGGAACCATCATTTGGCAACTAGCATGAAATATCTCATAAAATTACAAAAATATGAGTAATCATTCATGACTTATTTACATGAAAACAAAATTACATATCCTTTATATCTAATCCATACACCAACGACCAAAAACACCTACAAACACTTTCATTCTTCAATTTTCTTCATCTAATTGATCTCTCTCAAGTTCTATCTTCAAGTTCTAAGTGTTCTTCATATATTCTACAAGTTCTAGTTACATAAAATCAAGAATACTTTCAAGTTTGCTAGCTCACTTCCAATCTTGTAAGATGATCATCCAACCTCAAGAAATCTTTGTTTATTACAGTAGGTTATCATTCTAATATAAGGTAATAATCATATTCAAACTTTGGTTCAATTTCTATAACTATAATAATCTTATTTCAAATGATGATCTTACTTGAACTTGTTTTCGTGTCATGATTCTGCTTCAAGAACTTCGAGCCATCCAAGGATCCGTTGAAGCTAGATCCATTTTTCTCTTTTCCAGTAGGTTTATCCAAGGAACTTAAGGTAGTAATGATGTTCATAACATCATTCGATTCATACATAGAAAGCTATCTTATTCGAAGGTTTAAACTTGTAATCACTAGAACATAGTTTAGTAAATTCTAAACTTGTTCGCAAACAAAAGTTAATCCTTCTAACTTGACTTTTAAAATCAACTAAACACATGTTCTATATCTATATGATATGCTAACTTAATGATTTAAAACCTGGAAACACGAAAAACACCGTAAAACCGGATTTACGCCGTCGTAGTAACACCGCGGGCTGTTTTGGGTTAGTTAATTAAAAACTATGATAAACTTTGATTTAAAATTTGTTATTCTGAGAAAATAATTTTTATTATGAACATGAAACTATATCCAAAAATTATGGTTAAACTCAAAGTGGAAGTATGTTTTCTAAAATGGTCATCTAGACGTCGTTCTTTCGACTGAAATGACTACCTTTACAAAAACGACTTTTAACTTATTTTTCTGACTATAAAACTATACTTTTTCTGTTTAGATTCATAAAATAGAGTTCAATATGAAACCATAGCAATTTGATTCACTCAAAACGGATTTAAAATGAAGAAGTTATGGGTAAAACAAGATTGGATAATTTTTCTCATTTTAGCTACGTGAAAATTGGTAACAAATCTATTCCAACCATAACTTAATCAACTTGTATTGTATATTATGTAATCTTGAGATACCATAGACACGTATACAATGTTTCGACCTATCATGTCGACACATCTATATATATTTCGGAACAACCATAGACACTCTATATGTGAATGTTGGAGTTAGCTATACAGGGTTGAGGTTGATTCCAAAATATATATAGTTTGAGTTGTGATCAATACTGAGATACGTATACACTGGGTCGTGGATTGATTCAAGATAATATTTATCGATTTATTTCTGTACATCTAACTGTGGACAACTAGTTGTAGGTTACTAACGAGGACAGCTGACTTAATAAACTTAAAACATCAAAATATATTAAAAGTGTTGTAAATATATTTTGAACATACTTTGATATATATGTATATATTGTTATAGGTTCGTGAATCAACCAGTGGCCAAGTCTTACTTCCCGACGAAGTAAAAATTTGTGAAAGTGAGTTATAGTCCCACTTTTAAAAGCTAATATTTTTGGGATGAGAATACATGCAGGTTTTATAAATGATTTACAAAATAGACACAAGTACGTGAAACTACATTCTATGGATGAATTATCGAAATCGAATATGCCCCTTTTTATTAAGTCTGGTAATCTAAGAATTAGGGAACAGACACCCTAATTGACGCGAATCCTAAAGATAGATCTATTGGGCCTAACAAACCTCATCCAAAGTACCGGATGCTTTAGTACTTCGAAATTTATATCATATCCGAAGGGTGTCCCGGAATGATGGGGATATTCTTATATATATGCATCTTGTTAATGTCAGTTACCAGGTGTTCACCATATGAATGATTTTTATCTCTATGTATGGGATGTGTATTGAAATATGAAATCTTGTGGTGTATTGTTACGATTTGATACATATAGGTTAAACCTATAACTCACCAACATTTTTGTTGACGTTTAAAGCATGTTTATTCTCAGGTGATTATTAAGAGCTTCCGCTGTCGCATACTTAAATAAGGACGATATTTGGAGTCCATGCTTGTATGATATTGTGTAAAAACTGCATTCAAGAAACTGATTTCGATGTAACATATTTGTATCGTAAACCATTATGTAATGGTCGTGTGTAAACATGATATTTTAGATTATCATTATTTGATAATCTACGTAAAGCTTTTAAACCTTTATTTATGAAATAAAGGTTATGGTTTGTTTTAAAAATGAATGCAGTCTTTGAAAAACGTCTCATATAGAGGTCAAAACCTCGCAACGAAATCAATTAATATGGAACGTTTTTAATAAATAAGAACGGGACATTTCAGTTGGTATCCGAGCGTTGGTCTTAGAGAACCAGAATTTTGCATTAGTGTGTCTTATCGAGTTTGTTAGGATGCATTAGTGAGTCTGGACTTCGACCGTGTTTACTTGAAAAATGATTGCTTAACAAATTTTGTTGGAAACTATATATTTTTAACATGTGAATATTATGTGATATATTAATCTCTTAACGCGTTTGATATTATGTGATAGATGTCTACCTCTAGAACAAGTCCCATTGACTCACCTAATAATAATGAAGAGTCAAATGTAAATTGGATTGATTCGTGGACTGATTCACAAGTTCCCGAAGAGGAACCGGAAGAAGAGTCGGAACCGGAAGAAGAATCGGAACCGGAAGAAGAATCGGAACCGGATGAAGAAATAGAACCGGTGGGGGAAATAATAAAACGGTTAAGTAAAAGAAAATCCTCAACCAACCGACCAAGGTTAATTATGGTTAATGGTGTTTCCGCCAAGGAAGCAAAATATTGGGAGGATTACCAATTCTCCGATGAATCGGATTCCGACGAGAATTCCGATGATGTTATAGAAATTTCCCCAACTGAATTTAAAAAGGCAAAAGAAAATAATACGGGAAAGGGCATAAAAATAGAGAAATCTAATTCCAACCCCGATGAACTTTATATGTATCGTCAACCCCCGAAGTCCTTAAGTTGTAACAATGACCCGGGAACCTCTAAACCACCAGGTTTTTCTAAACCAATGTGGAAAATGACGGCTCGTATTAGGGGAACATCATATATCCCTAGAAACTTGGCAAAACGAACCAAAACCGAAGAAGAAGAAACAAGCGAGTCGGAATAAGATAGTTGTATTCGTGTGGTGTAATATATGTAATATATTGTGCTTATGCTTTATGATATATGTAAAAATTGCTTGTATTAATAAGTATTTTTTTTTATGAATCTAACTCTTGTCTATTTTACAGTATAAAAACACAAAATGGATAGACAACCCAATATTTTAAGAGACCTACCCGGAGACATGATTGATGAAATCTTGTCTAGAGTCGGTCATAATTCTTCGGCACAACTATTTAAGGCGAGATCAGTTTGTAAGACATTCGAAGAACGTTCCAAGAATGCCTTGGTTTATAAAAGGCTTTCGTTCGAAAGATGGGGGATATCACATTGGGAAATCCATAAGTTACGATGTGTTTACTTTAACGCATATATTGCGGGGAACCCAAATGCTATTTTACGCAATGGGTTAAGAAATTATTTTGACTCAATATATCCGAATATTGGACTTCGTGATTTAGAAAAAGCGGCTAACATGCAACATAAAGAAGCATGTTATGCTTACGGATTAGTAATGTTCGCTTCTCACCAAAGTGAGAACAAGAACATCGGGCTACAACTATTAAACAAAACGTTCCCACAAGTGACGGAGTCAGTAATTGGGGTAAGAAATGAGGTTTTTAGATTGTTACGGGACTGTTGGACATTACGTAACCCTCGTCCCTTTGACGACGTTACAACACGCTGTCTTATCAACGGCCATAACGGTTATGTTCCACAAGACCAAGGATGGGAAGTAATCCTAGTAAAACTAGAATGCATGACTTGTTTCTGGACGTATGAATTACGTGTCTTTATTGCCTTTGCTGAACGACTTGTGTACTAGCTAGAATTATCTTCACAACCATCTTGTATCAAATTTATTGTGTGCTATATTTCATGCTATATGTAAAATAAGCGGTATTGTAAGTTTGTAAAATATTGTGTAAAAGTTTGAACGCGAAATATTATTATAATCAGTTTTTCATATAGAATTGTAGTAGTTGAATTGTATATTTGCTATTAAGTATGAACTTAACGGGTAGGTACTACCCGAATTTAAACTTATAAAACGCTAATATGAAGAAAAAGCTTTTATAAATGAGTTCATATTATGCTACGAAATACTATTAACTACTCTTAATATTCTGTATGATTAACTTGTTCCATTTGACTATTTTGAAGGAAATGGCACCGACTACTCGACACACCGTGAATATGAATGAAGAGGAATTCCGTACTTTTCTAGCTTCAAACATAGCCGCAGTACAGGCTGCGCTACATACGAACAATAACCTTGGATCCAGCAGTACAGGAAATCGTATAGGATGCACCTACAAAGAATTCACTGCCTGCAAACCTTTGGAATTTGATGGAACCGAAGGACCGATCGGATTGAAACGGTGGACCGAGAAGGTCGAATCGGTGTTTGCCATAAGTAAATGTACTGAAGAGGACAAAGTGAAGTACGCTACGCATACCTTCACAGGTTCTGCGTTAACATGGTGGAATACCTATCTAGAGCAAGTGGGACAAGACGATACGTACGCACTACTGTGGTCAGCATTCAAGCACTTGATGAATGAGAAGTACCGTCCCAGAACCGAGGTCAATAAGCTCAAGACAGAACTTAGAGGGTTACGAACCCAAGGATTTGATATTACCACGTACGAAAGACGATTCACATAATTGTGCCTATTGTGTCCGGGAGCGTTCGAAGATGAGGAAGAGAAGATTGACGCGTTTGTGAAAGGATTACCGGAAAGAATCCAAGAAGATATAAGTTCACACGAGCCGGCCTCCATACAACAGGCATGTAGAATGGCTCACAAACTAGTGAACCAGATTGAGGAAAGAATTAAAGAACAGACGGCTGAAGAGGCCAATGTGAAGCAAGTCAAAAGAAAGTGGGAGGAAAACGGTGATAAGAATCACCAATACAACAACAACAGCAATTACAATAATAATCGCAACAATTGTCCCAACAATCGCAACATCAATCGCAACTACAACAAACGGCCCAACAACAACAACAGCAACTACAACAATCATCCCAACAACAATAACAACCGCAACAACAACAACAATCAGAAGCAGCTTTGCCAAAGGTGTGAAAAGTATCACTCGGGGTTCTGCACCAAATTTTGCAACAAGTGTAAAAGAAATGGTCATAGCGCGGCTAAGTGTGAGGTCTACGGACCAGGGGTTAATAGAACGAAAGGAACAAATGGTGTCGGAATGAGTAATGGCGGAGCAAGTAGTGTCGGAGCAAGTTATGCCAATGTAGTTTGTTATAAATGTGGAAAACCGGGCCACATTATTAGAAATTGCCCGAACCAGGAGAACACAAATGGACAAGGCCGCGGAAGAGTTTTCAATATTAATGCGGCAGAGGCACAGGAAGACCCAGAGCTTGTTACGGGTACATTTCTTATTGACAATAAATCTGCTTACGTTTTATTTGATTCGGGTGCGGATAGAAGCTATATGAGTAGAGATTTTTGTGCTAAATTAAGTTGTCCATTGACGCCTTTGGATAGTAAATTTTTACTCGAATTAGCAAATGGTAAATTAATTTCAGCAGATAATATATGTCGGAATCGAGAAATTAAACTGGTTAGCGAAACATTTAAGATTGATTTGATACCAGTAGAGTTAGGGAGTTTTGATGTGATAATCGGTATGGACTGGTTGAAAGAAGTGAAAGCAGAGATCGTTTGTTACAAAAATGCAATTCGCATTATACGAGAAAAAGGAAAACCCTTAATGGTGTACGGAGAAAAGGGCAACACGAAGCTACATCTTATTAGTAATTTGAAGGCACAAAAACTAATAAGAAAAGGTTGCTATGCTGTTCTAGCACACGTCGAGAAAGTACAAACTGAAGAAAAGAGCATCAATGATGTTCCCATTGCAAAAGAATTTCCCGATGTATTTCCGAAAGAATTATCGGGATTACCCCCACATCGATCCGTTGAATTTCAAATAGATCTTGTACCAAGAGCTGCACCAATAGCTCATGCTCCTTACAGACTCGCACCCAGCGAGATGAAAGAACTGCAAAGCCAATTACAAGAACTTTTAGAGCGTGGTTTCATTCGACCAATCACATCACCGTGGGGAGCTCCTGTTTTGTTTGTCAAGAAGAAAGATGGTACATTCAGGTTGTGTATCGACTACCGAGAGTTGAACAAACTTACCATCAAGAACCGCTACCCACTACCGAGAATCGATGACTTATTTGATCAACTACAAGGCTCGTCTGTTTATTCAAAGATTGACTTACGTTCTGGGTATCATCAAATGAGGGTGAAAGAAGATGATATTCTAAAGACTGCTTTCAGAACACGTTACGGTCATTACGAGTTTATGGTCATGCCGTTTGGTTTAACTAATGCACCAGCTGTGTTCATGGACCTTATGAACTGAGTGTGTGGACCATACCTTGACAAGTTTGTCATTGTTTTCATTGATGACTTACTTATTTACTCAAAGAATGACTAAGAACACGGTGAACATTTGAGAAAGGTGTTAGAAGTATTGAGGAAGGAAGAATTGTACGCTAAGTTTTCAAAGTGTGCATTTTGGTTGGAAGAAGTTCAATTCCTCGGTCACATAGTGAACAAAGAAGGTATTAAGGTGGATCCGGCAAAGATAGAAACTGTTGAAAAGTGGGAAACCCCGAAAACTCCGAAACACATACGCCAGTTTTTAGGATTGGCTGGTTACTACAGAAGATTCATCCAAGATTTCTCCAAAATAGCAAAACCCTTGACTGCATTAACGCATAAAGGGAAGAAATTTGAATGGAAGGATGAACAAGAGGAGGCGTTTCAATTATTGAAGAAAAAGCTAACTACGGCACCTATATTGTCATCAAAGCAAGGTCTCGGTTGTGTATTAATGCAACGAACGAAGGTGATTGCTTATGCGTCTAGACAATTGAAGATTCACGAACAAAATTATACGACGCATGATTTGGAATTAGGCGCGGTTGTTTTTGCATTAAAAACTTGGAGGCACTACTTATATGGGGTCAAAAGTATTATATATACCGACCACAAAAGTCTTCAACACATATTTAATCAGAAACAACTGAATATGAGGCAGCGTAGGTGGATTGAATTATTGAATGATTACGACTTTGAGATTCGTTACCACCCGGGGAAGGCAAATGTGGTAGCCGATGCCTTGAGCAGGAAGGACAGAGAACCCATTCGAGTAAAATCTATGAATATAATGATTCATAATAACCTTACTACTCAAATAAAGGAGGCGCAACAAGGAGTTTTAAAAAAGGGAAATTTAAAGGATGAAATACCCAAAGGATCGGAGAAGCATCTTAATATTCGGGAAGACGGAACCCGGTATAGGGCTGAAAGGATTTGGGTACCAAAATTTGGAGATATGAGAGAAATGTTACTTAGAGAAGCTCATAAAACCAGATACTCAATACATCCTGGAACGGGGAAGATGTACAAGGATCTCAAGAAACATTTTTGGTGGCTGGGTATGAAAGCCGATGTTGCTAAATACGTAGGAGAATATTTGACGTGTTCTAAGGTCAAAGCTGAGCATCAGAAACCATCAGGTCTACTTCAACAACCCGACATCCCAGAATGGAAATGGGAAAACATTACCATGGATTTCATCACTAAATTGCCAAGGACTGCAAGTGGTTTTGATACTATTTGGGTAATAGTTGATCGTCTCACCAAATCAGCACACTTCCTGCCAATAAGAGAAGATGACAAGATGGAGAAGTTAGCACGACTGTATTTGAAGGAAGTCGTCTCCAGACATGGAATACCAATCTCTATTATCTCTGATAGGGATGGCAGATTTATTTCAAGATTCTGGCAGACGTTACAACAAGCATTAGGAACTCGTCTAGACATGAGTACTGCCTATCATCCACAAACTGATGGTCAGAGCGAAAGGACGATATAAACGCTTGAAGACATGCTACGAGCATGTGTTATTGATTTCGGAAACAGTTGGGATCGACATCTACCGTTAGCAGAATTTTCCTACAAAAACAGCTACCATTCAAGCATTGAGATGGCGCCGTTTGAAGCACTTTATGGTAGAAAGTGCAGGTCTCTGATTTGTTGGAGTGAAGTGGGGGATAGACAGATTACGGGTCCGGATATTATACAAGAAACTACCGAGAAGATCATCCAAATTCAACAACGGTTGAAAACCGCCCAAAGTCGACAAAAGAGCTACGCTGACATTAAAAGAAAAGATATAGAATTTGAAATTGGAGAGATGGTCATGCTTAAAGTTGCACCTTGGAAAGGCGTTGTTCGATTTGGTAAACGAGGGAAATTAAATCCAAGGTATATTGGACCATTCAAGATTATTGATCGTGTCGGACCAGTAGCTTACCGACTTGAGTTACCTCAACAACTCGCGGCTGTACATAACACTTTCCACGTCTCGAATTTGAAGAAATGTTTTGCTAAAGAAGATCTCACTATTCCATTAGATGAAATCCAAATCAACGAAAAACTTCAATTCATCGAAGAACCCGTCGAAATAATGGATCGTGAGGTTAAAAGACTTAAGCAAAACAAGATACCAATTGTTAAGGTTCGATGGAATGCTCATAGAGGACCCGAATTCACCTGGGAGCGTGAAGATCAGATGAAGAAGAAATACCCGCATCTATTTCCAGAAGATTCGTCAACACCTTCAACAGCTTAAAATTTCGGGACGAAATTTATTTAACGGGTAGGTACTGTAGTGACCCGAACTTTTCCATGTTTATATATATTAATTGAGATTGATATTTACATGATTAAATGTTTCCAACATGTTAAGCAATCAAACTTGTTAAGACTTGATTAATTGAAATATGTTTCATATAGACAATTGACCACCCAAGTTGACCGGTGATTCACGAACGTTAAAACTTGTAAAAACTATATGATGACATATATATGGATATATATATAGCTAACATGATACTATGATAAGTAAACATATCATTAAGTATATTAACAATGAACTACATATGTAAAAACAAGACTACTAACTTAATGATTTTTAAACAAGACATATATGTAACGATTATCGTTGTAAAGACATTTAATGTATATATATCATATTAAGAGATATTCATACATGATAATATCATGATAATATAATAATTTAAAATCTCATTTGATATTATAAACATTGGGTTAACAACATTTAACAAGATCGTTAACCTAAAGGTTTCAAAACAACACCTACATGTAACGACTAACGATGACTTAACGACTCAGTTAAAATGTATATACATGTAGTGTTTTAATATGTATTTATACACTTTTGAAAGACTTCAATACACTTATCAAAATACTTCTACTTAACAAAAATGCTTACAATTACATCCTCGTTCAGTTTCATCAACAATTCTACTCGTATGCACCAGTATTCGTACTCGTACAATACACAGCTTTTAGATGTATGTACTATTGGTATATACACTCCAATGATCAGCTCTTATCAGCCCATGTGAGTCACCTAACACATGTGGGAACCATCATTTGGCAACTAGCATGAAATATCTCATAAAATTACAAAAATATGAGTAATCATTCATGACTTATTTACATGAAAACAAAATTACATATCCTTTATATCTAATCCATACACCAATGACCAAAAACACCTACAAACACTTTCATTCTTCAATTTTCTTCATCTAATTGATCTCTCTCAAGTTCTATCTTCAAGTTCTAAGTGTTCTTCATATATTCTACAAGTTCTAGTTACATAAAATCAAGAATACTTTCAAGTTTGCTAGCTCACTTCCAATCTTGTAAGGTGATCATCCAACCTCAAGAAATCTTTGTTTCTTACAGTAGGTTATCATTCTAATACAAGGTAATAATCATATTCAAACTTTGGTTCAATTTCTATAACTATAATAATCTTATTTCAAATGATGATCTTACTTGAACTTGTTTTCGTGTCATGATTCTGCTTCAAGAACTTCGAGCCATCCAAGGATCCGTTGAAGCTAGATCCATTTTTCTCTTTTCCAGTAGGTTTATCCAAGGAACTTAAGGTAGTAATGATGTTCATAACATCATTCGATTCATACATAGAAAGCTATCTTATTCGAAGGTTTAAACTTGTAATCACTAGAACATAGTTTAGTAAATTCTAAACTTGTTCGCAAACAAAAGTTAATCCTTCTAACTTGACTTTTAAAATCAACTAAACACATTTTCTATATCTATATGATATGCTAACTTAATGATTTAAAACCTGGAAACACGAAAAACACCGTAAAACCGGATTTACGCCGTCGTAGTAACACCGCGGGCTGTTTTGGGTTAGTTAATTAAAAACTATGATAAACTTTGATTTAAAAGTTGTTATTCTGAGAAAATAATTTTTATTATGAACATGAAACTATATCCAAAAATTATGGTTAAACTCAAAGTGAAAGTATGTTTTCTAAAATGGTCATCTAGACGTCGTTCTTTCGACTGAAATGACTACCTTTACAAAAACGACTTTTAACTTATTTTTCTGACTATAAACCTATAATTTTTCTGTTTAGATTCATAAAATAGAGTTCAATATGAAACCATAGCAATTTGATTCACTCAAAACGGATTTAAAATGAAGAAGTTATGGGTAAAACAAGATTGGATAATTTTTCTCATTTTAGCTACGTGAAAATTGGTAACAAATCTATTCCAACCATAACTTAATCAACTTGTATTGTATATTATGTAATCTTGAGATACCATAGACACGTATACAATGTTTTGACCTATCATGTCGACACATCTATATATATTTCGGAACAACCATAGACACTCTATATGTGAATGTTGGAGTTAGCTATACAGGGTTGAGGTTGATTCCAAAATATATATAGTTTGAGTTGTGATCAATACTGAGATACGTATACACTGGGTCGTGGATTGATTCAAGATAATATTTATCGATTTATTTCTGTACATCTAACTGTGGACAACTAGTTGTAGGTTACTAACGAGGACAGCTGACTTAATAAACTTAAAACATCAAAATATATTAAAAGTGTTGTAAATATATTTTGAACATACTTTGATATATATGTATATATTGTTATAGGTTCGTGAATCAACCAGTGGCCAAGTCTTACTTCCCGACGAAGTAAAAATCTGTGAAAGTGAGTTATAGTCCCACTTTTAAAATCTAATATTTTTGGGATGAGAATACATGCAGGTTTTATAAATGATTTACAAAATAGACACAAGTACGTGAAACTACATTCTATGGATGAATTATCGAAATCGAATATGCCCCTTTTTATTAAGTCTGGTAATCTAAGAATTAGGGAACAGACACCCTAATTGACGCGAATCCTAAAGATAGATCTATTGGGCCTAACAAACCCCATCCAAAGTACCGGATGCTTAGTACTTCGAAATTTATATCATATCCGAAGGGTGTCCCGGAATGATGGGGATATTCTTATATATGCATCTTGTTAATGTCGGTTACCAGGTGTTCACCATATGAATGATTTTTATCTCTATGTATGGGATGTGTATTGAAATATGAAATCTTGTGGTCTATTATTATGATTTGATATATATAGGTTAAACCTATAACTCACCAACATTTTTGTTGACGTTTTAAGCATGTTTATTCTCAGGTGAGTATTAAGAGCTTCCGCTGTCGTATACTTAAATAAGGACGAGATTTGGAGTCCATGCTTGTATGATATTGTGTAAAAACTGCATTCAAGAAACTTATTTTGTTGTAACATATTTGTATTGTAAACCATTATGTAATAGTCATGTGTAAACAGGATATTTTAGATTATCATTATTTGATAATCTACGTAAATCTTTTTAAAACCTTTATCTATGAAATAAAGGTTATGGTTTGTTTTAATAATGAATGCAGTCTTTGAAAAATGTCTCATATAGAGGTCAAAACTTCGCAACGAAATCAATTAATATGGAACGTTTTTAATCAATAAGAACGGGACATTTCATAAGGTGAGTGGAATAATTATGCGTGTATGTATATAATGTATTTATTTGCGTAGGATGAATGTGGCTTTGTCGCGTTGTTTAAGACACCACGTTCTATGTAACGAGTAGTATTGTCGCGTTGTTTAAGACACTACTCATTGTTTGATTGACATGTGGTATTGCCGCGTTGTCTAAGGCACCACATTGTCATGGGAATGGATGTCGCGTTGTCTAAGACACCATTCATCGTTTTGATTGGCATGTGGATTCGTCGCGTTGTTCAAGACGCCACATTGTCATGGGGGTGAGTGAGTCGCGTTGTTTAAGACATCACCTGGGGGATTAGTGATTACGCATTGTTTAAGTAACACTAACGGATGTTATGAACTCCAACGGCCTTTTAAGCACTGTTCCCTTGTTCGATTGGTTAACCATGGTTGTAAGAATGTTGTGTTAGCATATTTGATTATGAACTATATGCTATTGGCATTGCTAACTCCTTATGAATTTGAGGTTATTGGTATATGCTTAATGTTGTGCATGGTTATCGAATTGCTAGCTCGTGTACGATAATGTGTAAGTGATGCACGTAAGTAGATTATATATGTATGTGTATAATTATTGCATTCACTAAGCTTTGGTTACCCTCTCGTTGTTTACCTTTTTATAGGTTCGGTTGTGGACAAGGGTAAGGGCATTATTTTGGAGTAGAGTTCCCGCTTTGTTGATAGGGGATGCCTTTTTGGAAGTGTTGGCTATTTGGAGTTTGACCGAGACTTAGGTAGTTTAACCCCAAACACCATGCTCGTTGAGTCGTTTGGCATTTAAACTTTTTGGTGGTCGAAACTCTCGTTATGTATTAAACTCGTAAAACGGCCGATGTGGGCCCCGCTTTGTAAAACTCATATTATGTTTGAATCATGTTAGTTTTACATGTTTGAATATGTGGTTAAAAGCGTTTTGTCTAATTATGTCGGGAAGTGGCCAATCTTTTTAGCATTTCAAGACTTTTGGGACAGACCAGTATGGCGCGCCGCGCGGTCTTCTGGCGCGCCGCGCCATATGCTGTTCCAGCAAAAAAAAAATTATTTGTTATTTTACGCGGGTTGTTCGTGGTTTGGTTTGGGTTGTTACAATATACAGGTATCTATTGGTGCGGTGTCCTAGGGATGAATCTATTGGAGAGATTCGAATGTTTGACGGTTTTGAGTGATCAAGTTCACGGTAAGGACTTTGGTCATTCGGGTACTGTGAGTTATCGCGTGTTGTCTTGTGTGAATGTTGCGTTAGTCCGGGTAAGTACTTTGCGTGACCATGTAAAAATGGTAATGTACGCATTTGTAATAGTGACCGATCACCATTATTATGAAAGTGTATTTTGACATCAAGCATGGCATGACGAGTGCCGAGCAGAGGAAACGTGGCATGGTTGGGGTAGAATTGGGACTAGTTAGGAATCTTTTATTGGTTCCTAGGTTATAGTAGTCTCGGGTGATGTGCTTGTTGTCACATCGGATTCGTTGTGAGTCAAAAATGTTACGGTGGATTCGATTAGTTAAGTGAGTAAGCCAACTCACGAGTTCGGCGCGTACTTATTCACCCTACATGGTGGGTGCATTATTGAGATTGTCATTGGTTGTAGTTACCCATCGTAACTAGGATAACCGATTAGTGTATATGTGTGTGCGACGAGGACTTGAATCCCGTAATGGGACGTAGCAAGTCTAATGATTGTAGAATCGGGTTACACTTCGTAGAGTGTGTGGTTAGAGGATCGTGTAAGGATTCTAGTTGTGAGTCACCTTGATATCGGCAAACTGAGGAGTCTTTGGGTCATTAAACTCATGGGAGTGAGACCCGTATGACGATGATTGCGTCAGTGTGTTAGCGTGTTATGGATTATAGGGTAACATTCCTAACGGAATATCCCTTGTTTTAGTGGTTGTGTCGACATTTGGATGGGTGTAAGACTTGGTGTTCCAAGCAGCTCTTAGCGTTAGACGGAATGTTTCGTTAGGCTATATCATTTGGCCTTGTGGAAAATTGCGGGTAGCATGTGATCGGTAGAAACTTTCGATAAGATAATAAACCGTAAGGTTGTCGGGTAAGTATGACTTCGGGTCATTATTATAGAGAGATGGTTGTATGGAACCTAAAGATCGATTTTCTAAAATTCGATTGATTGTGGTGGGAGTCTGCATGACACTGCGTCAGGTGCCTTTTTATACCCGCTAGTGTAATGTTCAACTCCGGTAGTGGTGTGATCACTTTGTTCTTAGGGTGCCCGTGAAATACCCTTGGAAGCATCGGAGATTATAATAGTGATCGACGGGTGATAGTAATTCGATGGTTGCGAAAGTCGAAGTTTAAGAGCATTGTGATGAATACTTCTTATGAAGCGACGGATGAGTGAATCTTGTTGCTCTTAAGTGATGGATGGGTAAAGATGACCGGTGAGCCGGTGATGTACTTAATCTTCGGTTAGGCCGAAGATTTCGATGAATTGTTGATATTGCGTTCGACTCAATTATCGTGACGGATTGGAATCACTCTTCATCATGAGAGCGAGCCATTGTTGATAAAGGTTCGTTGAGTGGAAGGTCGGGTGATCTCGACTGAGATGCACGACTGATTAAGCGGAGTGGCATATGCCTAGGCTTAGAGGCGTATGTGGGACTTTGGTGGAGTTCGCTTTGCGAACGATTAAGGCAGTTGACTGTGAATTGTGGTAAGAAGGTGTGATGTCGTCGCGTGTACGACATTCCAAGTGAATGTGGATGTCGGCTCTGAGAGCCTGAAGTGAATTTGGAGTAATGTGGAGTATGTAACCAACGATGAGAATGGTCATGTGTTCCGTGGAACGACAATTTCGCGGGATGTTATCATCTTGGCGGTGAGAATATGGAGCTGAATCCTTAGTGGGGGAGTTTTACTGCCGCCCGAGGAAGCTTCGGTGGTGTTTGTATAGTGAAATGTCGAGGTGTACCGTGCTAGGCCTCAGCAGGAATTCGGATTTCCTAATGAGGAAGAGTGACAGGTTGGTGATGTCGACTCGAGATCGTGCATTTACGACTATGAGTTACGATTCCGGAATGATTTGTGTGGAGATTGGGATGTTAGAATCGAGCGTGGTGTAAGAAATCTTACGTAAGGTGGTCGTGTGGTACCAAAGGGTGGTATGAGACCAAGTATGCAGTTGGAGACCACGGAAGTGAGAAAAGGAAGCTGTCATTGCGAGTGCTCTCGTAGTGAAAAATCTGGGTTGTCATGAAACCCGGATAGGATTAGTGGATGGGAACAAGTTCGATATCGTGGCGAATGCTGTATTTGTTGGAAATATGTTCTCGGGTTGGCTACGGTTCGACCGTGGTTTGACCGTGGTACATATATTCCGAAGATATGCCGATGACATTAAATAATAAAAGTCCATTTATCCTATTCGGTCACACACAAAGGCCAATCGTAAATTGTTTGATATACCTTCAAATTGGAAATTAATTTATTAATCATTAGTTAATGGTTTAATAAATTAAGTAAGTTTTTTTTTATGTGTTTACATATACTTACAAATCTATATATGTAGAGATTTGATTAGATTTTGCAAATCATATTTTATATAAGATATAATATTTGATTTGATTTATAAAATATGATTTGATTTTGTAAATCTTATTTTATATAAAGATTTGATTTTGCAAATCTTTCCAAATCTTCATTTATTATATTTGTACTATATGTATTATTGTATCAATTATGTAATATATAATATCATGTCTTGGTATTGGAAATAGATACAAAAGATACAAAACACACATACAAAAATGCTATTTTCTTTCACATTTTCAAGTAACCAAAATACTTGAAATCTATAATTGGGTTTCGTTTTTGGTGGAAATAAGGAAGAAGAAAAGATCCGTTAAGTAGAAGGTATAGATCAAAACAAGGTTGGAACTTTGGGTGTCTACCGTTTAGAGGAACTCTTCTTTGAGTTTTCAAATTCGATCTTCAAAAGGCTACAAAGGTTGTATTCTAATCTTCTCTTGTTCGGTTTTGTTAATTTATTTTGTTTGCTAAAGTTTTGTACAATGATCCGTGGAAGAGTATGATTTTGTAAAGTTTTAAAAATGCTTCCGCTCGCTTTGTATTTGTATCATACTCCAACAGTGGTATCAGAGCCATCTTGTACAAGTTTTAGCAAACTTTTCTTATGATATTTAGTTTTGATGGATGCGTTGTGCATGATTCTTGGAGATGATCACGCATAACAAACATGCAAAACAAGTATCATGATTTATGTTTTATGTTTCCTAAATACTAATTTGAATCTTGGATTTTGGCAAAATGTAAAATGGGTTAAACTCATTTTTTTCATTTAAGAAATTTTTTTCAGGTTGGACAGTCCGTCTTTGATGGATTGTTTCCGGGCTTTAAACTCAATATTATTGTATGAGACTAATTGCATTTGAAAGCTAAATTAAAGAACTTAAATTTGAAAAAAAAAAATCATCGAAAACGGACTAGAAATGAGTAAGATATGACCATATGAAGTTGCATGTATGAATCTGCCAAAATCCGAAAATTTGATAAGGTAACTTGAATGTTGACTAAAAGTGATTCAAAGTTTAGGAAAATAAAGTACATAAATTATATTCATGTTTTACATGAAATGAGAAAATTAAAATTGTTAATTTTAGACTTTATGCTTTGTTAAAGTGGATAAATCTCCAACATGTTTGAATTCACTTAATATGTTTGTTTGGATGGTTTTGCTATGAAAACCATACTTACAAAATATGAAGTGGGTTTACATACATAAGTTATGTAAACAAGGATTGATATTTGTTATGTGCTATTAAGTGTTGTTTAAATCAATCCTTATCGAAACATGTTTCATAAAATGGATGTTTGGCACTCCATTTGTAATGTATATGATTGTTGTATGAAATCGGTAGTATTTGCCTCTATAAGACCCTTGTGTGAATGTTTGGTTGTGTGATTTAATTTATTATTTATTCAGGATGAATGTAATAATTTATTAAACGACTTGCATGTCGTATTTCTTATTTATTCAGGATGAATGTAATAATTATTAAACGACTTGCATGTCGTATTTCTTTTTCATATTGCATTTGTAGTAGTATAGAAAATAGAATAGTTATTTTGTAAAATAATGCAACCAAGATTGGAATCACGAAGATGATGTTCACAAGGCGGCCTGTCCGAGCATTTAATGGAGATGGCGGTTTTAGTGGCAGCTGATTCTCACACATGGTTTTGTCCCTAGTTGACCCCGTTTTTCGTGTGTTGGCTCACCGAAAAACGCATAGGATTTGAGGCATACTACTGATAATTGCGTGTCATGATTATTATTGTGTTCTTATTTGTCTATGCCATGCTAGCTAGAAAATTAGTATAGAAACAAAAGACAATAATCACTTAAAATGGTTTGGTTAAAATTAGTTTAACAAACGCAACACGTAATACATAATTAGCAAATGTTTTGAAATGGAAGAAACTACTTTTGCTAAAAGAAAACAAAACCCCGTTTTAAATGTAAACTTTACGCTACCCATGAGTAGTACACACATCCGAACCTTCTATCTGTTAGAGTTCGCGATACCCGAGAATCTTGGGCCAGACTTTAATTGGGTGTTGGAAGGGTGAGGTGAACTTCGCGATACCCGAAAGTCTTGGGCCGGATTTCACGTGTATCTATCACGGACGGTTTACAATCTAAAATCGTGGTTCGCGGCAAACCCGCCACGAGGAAGGATTAGCGTAGAAGGGATTAAACATGCCAAGTGAAATAATTGATTATCACTAAATCCCGCAGAACCTAAGAATTTCATAATGGATGAAATTGGTAATATAGTTACCTACCTAAATAGCTTATGATTGGCGATCCGCGGTAAACCCGTCGTTACCATAAGTGAAATATAGATCTTAGCCTTGTTAATTATAATTGTTTGAATATTGAACACACTTGGTTAATTATCTTAACCAGGATTAAACATATCAAACGAACTAATACAACTTACTTTAAAAATATGATAGATGTCTGCAACAAACACAAATCCTACTCCGTCATCAATCACTAATTTCTGCCTTAAAGGGCTCCTCGAAAAGGACAAGCTTACGGGCTTGAACTATATGGACTGGCTTCGCAACCTAAGAATTGCTCTTAGGATGGAAGGAAAGATCAGGGCAATTGAGGAACCCTTACCGGCAGAACCCGGATCAAGAGCTACTCAAGCGGCTAGGGACGAGTTTGAAAAATAGCGTTCCGAGTCTAATGAGGTAGCATGCTTGATGTTGGAGACCATGTCTCCAGAGCTCCAAAAGGGCATGGAGAGCTTAGGGTCGTACGACATGCTTAACCAACTAAAGGACATGTTCCAACAACATGCAAAGCAAGAAAGGTTTGACACCGTGAAAGCTCTCGTATCTTGTAAAATGGCAACGGGAAGTAGCATTAGTGTCCATGTACTACAAATGAAAGGGTACATAGACTGGCTGGAGCACCTTGGTTTTTCCATAAGTCAAGAGCTTGCAACGGATTTTATCCTGAACTCGCTGACTAGTGCATATGAAGGATTCATTATGAACTATAATATGAACAATATGGAGAAAACAATCATGGAGCTCCATGGCATGTTGAAAACCACTGAGGCTAACATGGCCAAAGCTAAACCCGCAACTACCGTCCTAGCCATTCGTGAAAGTGGGATCAAGAAGAAGAAAAACAAAGAAAAGGGCAAGAACAAGGGCAAGGGTAAGGTTGGCACGTCCAACTTCAAACCTAAACCTAAGGGCATTGCTAACTCTTCTACTTCAAAGATCCCGCAAACCAAGTCTCCTGAAGAAGCAATATGCTTTCATTGTGGGAATAAAGGACATTGGAGGCGCAATTGTACTAAGTACTTGAAGGAACTTAATGAACTACGGGCTAAGGGTGTTGCTGTACCTTCAGGTTTGTTCATGATTGAACTAAACAATACTACTATTTCTAATTCCTGGGTATTGGACACAGGATGTGGTACTCACATTTGTACAAATGTTCAGGGACTCACAAGAAGTAAGAAGCTGAAGACCGGAGAGCTCAATCTAATCATGGGGAATAAGAACGTTGCCTCTGTTGATATGATTGGAGAATACAAGCTTTCTTTTGATTCTGGTCTATGTATTGTTTTATCTAATGTTTGCTACAGTGCCGAAATGGCAAGAAATATTATATCTTTTGATGCTTTATTTAATGATGGTTTTATTTTTAGTTTTGAAAATGGATCGATACTTGTTCACAAAAATAGGATGTTTTATTTCAAGGCTAGTCCTTGCAAAGGCATCTTGGAAACCATAACAAAGCTAAATGATAGTTCAATCTACAATGTTGATTCATCCAAAGATGTTTTGGATAAAACATATCTATGGCATTGTCGTTTAGGCCACATAAACAAGAAACGCATAGCCAAACTCTAGTCAGATGGAATTCTAGAATCATTTGATATAATATCATATGATGAATGCGAATCTTGCTTCTCAGGAAAAATGACAAAGGCACCTTTCACAGGAAACTATGAACGGGCTAAGGATCTATTAGGGTTGGTACACACTGATGTGTATGGTCCATTCAGATCACCTACTAGACACAATGAACGATACTTCGTTACATTTACTGATGACTTCAGTAGATATGGTTACGTTTATTTAATTAAACAAAAGTCTGAAACTTTGGGAGTGTTCAAGGCATACCAAAACGAAGTAGAAAATCAACTGAAAAAAGAATTAAGATTCTCCGATCTGATAGAGGTGGTGAATATCTTAATAATGAATTTCATGATCATCTATGGGGTTGTGGGATAATCTCACAATTAGCTCCTCCTAGAACACCACAACATAATGGTGTGGCTGAAAGGAGGAATCGAACATTACTTGATATGATTCGATCCATGATGAGCCGCACAATGCTTCCAATCAGTTTTTGGGGTTATGCCCTACAAACTGCCGCAAGGATCCTTAACCTCATCCCAACCAAGAAAGTTTCTAAAACACCTTATGAGATATGGCATGGTAAAACTGTGTCTCTCTCATATCTAAGAATATGGGGTTGTGAGGCTTACGTTCGTCGTGAAGCTCAAGATAAACTTGAACCCAGATCTGAAAAGTGTTTATTTGTTGGTTACCGGACTGATTCTTTTGGATATTTGTTTTACAACCCTACTGAGAACAAAGTCTTTGTATCACGAAGGGGAGTCTTCCTTAAAAAGGATCTCATATCAAAAGGAACCAGTGGGAGCAAAATTGACCTTGAAGAAATTCAAGAATCAACCGACATGGAAACAGATATTGGAACCGATTCTCCTCAAGAGGTCGACGATCCTACAGTTGAAAGAGAAACTGACCTACAGTCACCACCCATACGTAGATCTGATAGAGTGCGTCGAACACCAAAGAAATATTGTTTACACATATTTGGAGGTGATGACAAAAATATAGATTCTGATGAACCTATTACCTATCAGGAAGCAATGACAGGCCCCGAGTTTGCCAAATGGAAGGAGGCTATGGACAACGAGATCCAATCCATGCATGATAATCAAGTCTGGACCTTGATTAATCATGTACCAGGTACTAAAACCATTGGGTGTAAGTGGGTCTTCAAGAAGAAGACCGATATGGATGGAAATGTGCACACATTCAAAGCTAGACTGTGGCAAGGGTTACACACAACAATATGGTGTAGACTATGATGAAACTTTTTCACCAGTAGCTATGTTGAAATCTATTAGAATACTTCTTGCCATAGCTGCATTTTATGACTATGAGATATGGCAAATGGATGTAAAAACAGCCTTCCTTAATGGTAAGCTAACAGCGGATGTGTTTATGACACAACTTGAGGGTTATGTACATCCTAAGTATCCTAATAGTGTGTGCAAGCTTCAAAAGTCCATTTGTGGACTTAAACAAGCTTCTCGTAGCTGGAATCTTTGCTTTAATGAGAAAATCAAAGAATTTGGTTTTATTAGAGGCGAAGATGAGTCATGTGTCTATGTTAGGTCTAGTGGGAGTGTTGTAGTCTTCTTTATACTATATATTGATGACATATTACTCATGGGAAACGATATCCCGACATTAAAAGATGTCAAATCTTGGCTAGGGAAATGTTTCTCCATGAAAGACATAGGAGATGCATCATATATTTTGGGAATAAAGATCTATCGAGATAGGTCAAGGAGATTAATTGGGCTAAACCAAAGTGCATATATAGATAAGATACTGAAGAAATTCGGTATGCATAACTCCAAGAAAGGGTGCATTCCTATGAACCCTGGAATGATATTGAGCAAGTCTGAATGTCCTAATTCTGACTTGGAGTCAGCTACCATGAGTCGGACTCCATATGCTTCAGCTATAGGATTGATCATGTATGCGATGATATGCACTAGGCCTGACGTGTCGTATGCACTAAGCATGACTAGTCGTTATCAGGCTAATCCTGGTGAAGCTCATTGGATAGCAGTCAAGAACATTCTAAAGTATCTTAGGAGGACTAAAGAGATGTTCTTGGTCTATGGTGGGAATGACGAGCTGAGCATCAAAGGATACTCTGACGCTAGTTTTCAATCAGATAGAGATGATTGCTCTTCACAATCAGGATTTGTATTTATGTTGAACGGTGGAGCTGTCACGCGGAGAAGTGGCAAGCAAAGTACTATTGCTGATCCTACGACAGAAGCCGAGTATATAGCGATAAATGAAACTGCTAAAGAGGCCATGTGGATAAAGAAATTCATCGGGGATCTGGGTGTGGTTCCTACAATCCATGATCCTGTTGAGATTTTTTGCGACAATGTGAGTGCAGTTGTCTTGGCTCAAGAACCGAGGTCACAAAAGTGCACACGGCACATACTCAGAAAGTACCATTACATCCGTCAACTTGTAGCATAAAATTACATATTATTAAGTAGAGTAGACATGACTAAGAACTTGGCTGATCCTTTCACCAAGCCTTTGCCACAGACTAAGCATGATGCTCATAGCATGTCTATTGGCATTCGTGTCATTGATGATAAAGTTTGATTGTATTTTTTATGTTAAGTTTAAAACTTTAAACATTGGGTAATAATATATGTTGCAATTGATCTGATGATTAATATATTGAGATTATATTATACGCACGATGCGATCATTTCATTGTATATTGCCATATTTCATTTTGCATGTTTTAACTTCCGATGAATATTATTTCATAAACTTCCACAGTCAATCATTCTCTAAGGAAGAGAGAATTGAATTAAGGCTGCTATGAAGTGTAGTAATATAGGCTTATATGAAACTACATTCATGAGAAACTTGATAGTTGATTCAAGGTTCTGGAATGACCACACTTAGACATTACTTCATGGTTTTAAGTCAAAAGGTAAGCTCTAAGATGGCAACATCATTTATCCTAGAGTAGATATGTATGAGAAATCTTGACACAAACTATCTTATACTTTGACCTGTTTCTAACACTGTGCGTAAATGCCGGTCATAAGGGAGCAGATTGGGTATATCATGGAATGTGGTGGATGTCTATACAGTTGAAGCAATTTTTTCCTTCTTCTTTAAGCGAGTTTAAGCGATATCTCTGGGCCCCTCGTTGATTTGTGCTAAATTAAATGCATGGCCATGCTACGACTAAATTAATGCAATTGCAGTCTATTTGATCACCACAAATCTCCATCAGGAAACATAATCTTGAACGATGATGATTGACACTTAACCATGTCACACGTTCATATAGATATCTTGAACAAAAGGATGATTGATATAAATCAAAATATAGGAGTGTAACGTAGCAGACTAGTTGTTATACATGGTGTGTCTTTTAAGACAGGCCAATATTATTAATGTCAGTGCAAGTGGGAGTCTGTTGGAAATATGTTCTCGGGTTGGCTACGGTTCGACCGTGGTACATATATTCCGAAGATATGCCCATGACATTAAATAATAAAAGTCCATTTATCATATTCGGTCACACACAAAGGCCAATCGTAAATTGTTTGATATACCTTCTAATCGGAAATTAATTTATTAATCATTAGTTAATGGTTTAATAAATTAAGTAAGTTTTTTTTATGTGTTTACATATACTTACAAATCTAAATATGTAGAGATTTGATTTGATTAGATTTTGCAAATCATATTTTATATAAGATATAAGATTTGATTTGATTTATAAAATATGATTTGATTTTGTAAATCTTATTTTATATAAAGATTTGATTTTGCAAATCTTTCCAAATCTTCATTTATTATATTTGTAGTATATGTATTACTGTATCAATTATGTAATATATAATATCAAATCTTGGTATTGGAAATAGATACAAAAGATACAAAACACACATACAAAAATGCTATTTTCTTTCACATTTTCAAGTAACCAAAATACTTGAAATCTATAATTGGGTTCCGTTTTTGGTGGAAATAAGGAAGAAGAAAAGATCCGTTAAGTAGAAGGTATAGATCGAAACAAGGTTGGAACTTTGGGTGTCTACCGTTTAGAGGAACTCTTCTTTGAGTTTTCAAATTCGACATTCAAAAGGCTACAAAGGTTGTATTCTAATCTTCTCTTGTTCGGTTTCGTTAATTTATTTTGTTTGCTAAAGTTTTGTACAATGATCCGTGGAAGAGTATGATTTTGTAAAGTTTTAAAAATGCTTCCGCTCGCTTTGTATTTGTATCATACTCCAATAGTATTTTCCCTGTCGGGAAAAGTGATCTTAGAAATTGTCAGTGGATCATTCCACTTTATGGACGATTGTGAGGCGGAGAGTGTCGGTTCTGACTGTCTCCCGTAGAGACACGCGGATGTTGTTTGTTTGCGAGAGTATGTACCCTAGTGATGTGACCCGTAGGTTGCATTGAAATGTCGAGGCCATCCTTAACGGACGGTCTAGGTAGGAAGGTTCACCCGGCGTTGGCAAATATTCTATGAGTCATGTGGTGAATTGCGGAAATTTCGTGATGATAATTCGCCATTGACGGGATTCTAGTATACGATTAGTCTCCATGCTAGTACTAGGAAGCCGTCTTGTGTGGTTGTGTGGTAGGGTTTAGAGGAGGAATCCTGCATCGAGTGTTGATGTTTTGCTCAGCACGTGGTGTATTATTGTCGTCCCGGATTAATCCAGTGACGGATGGTCGTGTGCGGATTAATTGATTGAGTTATATGGTTACGAATGTAGCTTGTTGTGAGTTGTAGCGAGAACCTGAAGGAATATGTGGTGTTTTTCGTATTTTCCTAAATGGAAATTCTAGATGTTGAGTGTGTGAGATATCGCTTGTTGCGGTAGTGCACGCTAGTGATTATTAGCGTGTGGTGAGATCTTAGAATTCACGGAAGATGTTATGGATGTCGGGCTTGGTTGTGTTTCGTAGGATTGAAAGGCACGACGACGATGGTTGTCGGTGAAATGCTCTACTTTTATGACGATTGTGAAGTGTATATTACGAGTTTGGATACTCGGCGTAGGAGCAAACGGTTGCAGTTGTTTTGACTCGAGGGTTGATTACCTGATATTGTTGTTAAATATTGAGTCAGTGCACGAAGCGAGAATTCGGGTGCGTGATTACTATATGTGTGACTTCGTGTTGGAAGCGAAAATGTTCGGGGGAGAAGTGCTTAACTTCAGTGTTGGTGCGGATCACGAGGACGTGATCCAATTTAAGTGGGGGAGAGTTGTAACACCCCGTTTTTCAGTTACGTGTTATTTCGAACGTCATTCCAAATACGAGGCATGTAAGCGTATATTTGGATCCCAAATAAAGTTGGAGTTGAGGTTCTAAAACCTTACCATTGGATAGTAAATCTCATTACGTTTCCAACGATATTTGATTCATCAAAAACGGAGCTACGGTTTGAAAGTTACGACCAAAACAAGTTCCAATTTCTGTCTCAGTTCATTGGGACGCCGTCCAGCCATTTTGGACGCCGTCCAAATGGCCTGACGGGCCAGCTGTGATATTTTGAAGTTTTTAAAAGAGGGTATTTGGGTCTTTTCACTTGGGGGTCATTTGGGCCATCAAAACTGATCCAAATTCATTCTTATCCTCATTTCCACCTTCCCAAACACTCTCATCCATTCCTAGAGAGAGAGGGACCATTTTAGAGAGAGAGAGCTTGGTTTGGGGAAGAAGAAGGGTGAATCGGGTCGAGTCGCGAGTGTTAATGTTGTTCACCTCGTTCACGGCTACGTTATGGTAGTGTTGGTAAGTTCTAAATCCGAATTTCATTGTTAAGATTATTGTTTGAGATAGAGTTTGTGCTAGTTAGAGTTATAACCCACTAATTGTGAAATTTGGGGGTTTTTGGGTAAGATTCATGTAAGTAAACCCGAATTGGTGACTTACGGTTTCGATTGATGAAATTGTAAGTTTGGGGCTTGCATATGTTGGTTAGATCTTAGAACACTTGTGTACTAGTGATTTTGGTGGTTTTGTGCAATTTGGGTCAAGTTACACTTGTGGGTTGGTTTTGTATGATCAAGTGCAATAAGGGTTCGTTTGTACTTGTTTGAATGGGTCGGAATTACCGCCCGTAGTGGTAATTGGTAAAGTCCATTTTAGGTGTCTAAATGGGTGGTTTGTGATGGTATGTATAAACCATTGGTTAAGGGTGTTGCCGTCGAATTCTCTTGTAGAGAATGTATGTTGATTGTGTGTATACATATATGCCTATTATAGGTAAAAGCTTGCTCGGGTGCGTTGTTGGAGATTTCGCGCGTGGTTTGTAATGCTCGAGTTCGAGGTGAGTAAAATAATTATATGCGTAGGTATATAATTTATTTATTTGTTGTAGCGTGAGATGTGAAGTGTCGATGTACTAAGACACCACATTTCACATGACGAGTGAAGTGTCGATGTGCTAAGACACCACTCAAAATAATATGACGGGTGAAGTGTCGATGTGTTAAGATGCCACCCGGGGTGAAGTGTCGATGTGTTAAGACGCCACCCGGAGTGAAGTATCGATGTGCTAAGATGCCACTCCAAGAAAGTAACAGATGAAGTGTTGACGTGTTAAAATGCCATCTGGGGTGAAGTATCGATGTGTTAAGATGCCACCCCAAGTAAGTTGATGAGTGAAGTGTCGACGTGTTAAGACACCACTCGGAGTGAAGTATCGACGTGTTAAGATGCCATTCCAAGAACTATCACGGGTGAAGTGTCGATGTGTTAAGACGCCACCCGGGGTGAAGCATCGATGTGTTAAGATGCAACCCGTGGGATTAGTGTACGACGTGTTAAGTACTCTAATGGTTGTTATGAATACCGATGGGAAATTCGAGTACCATTCCTAGTACGATTGGTTAACCATGGTTATGTGTTGTAGTGTAGCATATTATATTGTTTAAGTTATATGCTATTGTTTATGCTAGCTTGCGTATTGGAGATTTAGCATTATACTTTGCGATGGTATGCTAATTATATTGCTTGCGTTTATGCGGTAATTGTGTAAGTGATTGCAAGTAAGTAGGTTATATATGTATGTGTATAATTATTGCATTCACTAAGCTTTATGCTTACCCCTCTCGTTGTTTACCTTTTTACAGGTATCGTGTTTTGAAGCTAACTAGTTGTTAGACTAGATGCTTAGGAGCGCTTGGGCTCGATGGGGTAGCTTTTGAAAATGTTAATGCGGATTGGGGGTTTGGTAGTCCTCGGGATTATGCTATTGGTATCGGGTTGGGTTGTAGAGTCCTAATCCGTCTAAAGATATAAATGGGTCGAAATCGCTATATTATTGTAAGACGGGTCGTTATGGGCCCAGTGTAGTAAAACTTGTTTTTACTGTGAAAATATCTTAGTTTTACTTATATGATGTGTTGTGAAAGTCATTTCTTTTAAAAGTGTCGGGAAGCGGGTTTTCCGTTCACGTAAGTTGGACCTCGGGGACAGAATTTTTCAGATCATTTGGACGCCGTCCCAATAGATTGGACGCCGTCCTGGCCTTCGATACTGGACATCGTCCAGATAACTGGACGCCATCCAGATGTACTGAATAAGGAAATTTTTTTTAAGGCGTGTTTTTGGTAAAACGAAGTTGGGTCGTTACACACAATTTAGGCGCAAGAAGTATTGCAGGCTTTATTGACCTGCGGAAAAAGTTCCTGCTGTAATTTTAGAATATGTTGCCACAAAAAAAGACACGTATAGAGTGTCATGACATTAAGCAAGGCTTCAAAGAGACGCTAGGTGGATTGTTAACGCGATATGTTTATGAATGTCAGAAAATACCAAACCTACATGAAGATCAAAAGATCTCTGGGTTCGTTCACGCAATTAACCCGCAAAAACATCCAACTTTAGTGCGAAGATTGCGTAGAGATGTCCCGCAAACCTTCGCAAAGGTTATGCAAGAGACTTATGATTACATCAGATGTGGTGAAGACCGCAATATAGTCTAAAATTGCAATTGGGAAAAGAAAGGAGTTGGCGCGATGATCATGACTATTATCGTGATGGAAATCAAGATAACTATCGTGACAATAATCGCAGATCAGGTTATCATCGAAGGAATAATAATGGAGGGTATCAGTGCAATGACAGACATCGCAACAATGGTGATAATGGCAATAATGGTTATCACAACCGCAATCGCAATTCAACAACAAAATGGAGCAATGATTCATTTAGCATAATTCAAACGCTGTCTAAGACACCAAAAGATATTTTGTTGCAGGAAAGGATTGCGAAAACATTTCCAGATCCACTGCCACTTTCAGAGAACAACAGACGTGACAAGTCTAAATTTTGTATTTTTCATAACGATTATGGTCACGACACAAATAGATGTCACGATTTAGTTGAGCTGATTGCGGATGCTACAACACAAGGCAAGTTGGATCATTTGTTGAATGATAAAGGGTCAAATACCACAGACGCAATGATTGTGCCAAGTTTTACCAACACGCCAAAGATGCCAAATGTCAGCGCAAATGTTCAACAAGAGCGAAAGGCTCCCGCTGTAAAAAATTTGGGCGCAAAGGTGGTTTGAAAGAAAGAGAATTTGCAGGAAATAAAGGTCATTAACATGGTTCAGATAAATAATGTTTCGCAGAAACGCAAAGCTGAAGATACTCTAGACAAATGGCAATTTGCACCAATTATGTTTCCACCAATGCAAGATTGCGGATTGTCTGATGAACCAATAATTATTTCATGTAAGATTGCAGATTCAGAGATTATCATAAGAAATGTGCACATTGATCCTGGGAGCAGTGTTAACGTTATGTATGAACAATGTTTCAACAAGTTTCCAGAAAGCATTAAGGCAAAGCTGCTACCAACCACAGTGTCACTTTCTGGATTTTCTGGTGAGGCAACATGGACCTTGGGGCAATTGGAATTATGCATTGAATTGGCTGATGAAGTGGATGTAAAATGTGCGCGGAGGGCAAAATTAAGCTTGTATGTCATGCGTTCCACTTCTCGCTTCAATGTTTTACTAGGGCGCACTGCGCTATGCAAACTCGGTGTGATTTTGACTGAGGACTCTTTCGTAGTGAAACATCTAACTAGACCCTTAGTACATTGTCGGTCCTAGACCATGCTAGTATAGTCACCAAGCATATAAACTTCGTACGTGCACGCTGAAGCACAGCGGTTGTTGTAAGCTGTACCTCTGCTAAGTAAGGCCATGGAACCCGATTAGTGATGACCAGTACATTGCACCATAACGCGGTCTCAAGCATTGCACCCTGCTTGAGGGATTCTTAGTTAATTAAGGAACTGTTTGTTTAGACACATAAAGGATTGGACTGTTAGGATAACTGAACGTGTTCATGGAAGTCAGCTTGACTTGGCCATGGTGTTCTTTATGGTTGAACTCTTTTTAAGGGCATAACTATCTTTCAAAACCAATCATTAACGAAAGCATTGAAACACATCACGTCTCTCGGATATGGTAAACCATGTATTCTATTATGCTTAAGAAAGTTTAGACCATTTTGGAATGTTAATACGTCACCCAACTGAGTCGCTCAATTGGATGAGCCGTCTGAACGTGTATGCCTGTAGTCAGACTGCACGGGTGTCGGGGGTAAGGGACGTTGATGTCTATTCAGAATCTTCAAGCCTAACGCAGTACCCAGTGACATGTCTTATGACATGGGTGTTTAGGACCAGTGTAATGAATACAAGGCCTCTACCTATTCATGAGCCAGCATTCCATAATCTTGGAAGAATAACTGATGAAGTCATAGTAAGCACTCACTTTAACCTTATTTGAATTACGAATTTTATCGCATTTACTTTATCTATCTTATAAATTAGAAAATCTCAAATTAAATAACCACTACTCCCTAACTATCTTAGGCTTAAATATAGGTTCAATTCTACTGATATCTCAAAAATACAACTCTAGGTCATACTTCCCTTACCTATAAGGAGTAGTAAGATTTAGGCCCCGCTAAATATAAATTTAAAACAGTACCCTCTCCCACGAGTGGCTGATCCTGGCGAGCCGCGGCATGACAATACCGCGCAAATAAAAATCGTCCGTTTCGGCAATATCAGGTACCTTATCCTTTGTTGATAGGAGTTTCATAAAATACTTCTTACCATGAGGATTTTTAGACACAATGTCCAAAAATTTACCGCCAAGCTTGAAAGATTTAATCTTGTTATGTCTTTGCTTGAGACGACATGGGAATGGAATGGGTGCTTTCCCAGTAGGTTTACGTGATGACTCAATGACTACTACCGAATGGGTATTAGTTAGTTTCTTCTCATTAGAAGAAACTGAAGGTTGGATATGTGCCACCTATGAGTCATTTTTAGGATAACCTAGAGAATCGAGACGTTGATTTAGCTGGCTTATTTGATTTTCAAGACTACTCAAGTGATTAGTCATGACTAAGTCAGTTGCGTCTTGTCTTGTTGTGATCATGTTGATGATTCGCAGTAGGACATTGTCTGGACTTGTCTCTGGTGGGGTAGTGGGTTTGGTAGTTTGGTTGTGCGGATATGCTAGGATCTTATCGGAGTAGACAACAGAGTCCTTACTTTCAACCTCGTATACCTTGGCCAGATGTGGGTCAGTACAATTCTGGCATAATTGCACTTGGGACACATGTTGTGGGAGTTTCTTTAGCTCTCCAACTTCTTTGGTGAGGTTTTCTATTTGGTCCGAGTGAAATTTGATGGTTTCATTTTTGATAGGATCAGAGGCAGAAAGCGGTGTTGCTGATGAAATGTCCTCGATCAATCTCCAGGGCACGTCAGCAGTGAAGTTCATGAAGTTACCTTGAGAAACAGCATCAAGAGTAGACTTGTTGTTCTGATTCAGACCTTTGTAGAAGGTCAAAATTTGAACAGAGCTCTCAAGACGGTGGTTCGGGCATCTTCGAAGGAAATGTTTGAATCTTTTCCATGCAGTGTAGAGTGATTCATCGTATTCTTGTTGAGAGTTTACGATATCATTCATAAGTCTAATTTGTTTTGATGGGGGAAAGTACTTGATTAGAAAGTTGTTGCCAATTCCTCCCATGATGTGATAGAGTTGGGTTTTAACCCTTCGATCCAGGTTTTTGCATGATGAGTTAAGGAATAGGGGAACAGATACAGACGAACTACAGCTTGTTCAACCCCGTTTTGCTTATATGAGTTGGATAAGGAGAGGAATCTATCTAAGTGAGAGTTGGGATCATCATTTAGTAAGCCGTGGAACTGGCAATGGTTCTGAAGGAGTAGTATGATGCTATGTTTAAGCACAAAAGATGCTCAGTTATCCTCTGGATTGACTATCAATCCTCCTCGTCCTTCTAACAAGGGTTTGGTGATGTCAGCGAGAGTGATGTGTGCGGCCATCGTCGAGCTATCGGTAGGTAAGTGTGGATCTCATCGGATGGGTACAATGTATGATATGTGATAAAAGAAATGTCGGAAGAATTCTTAGCGGTCTAAGTAGGTTAAACCATCCTAAAGGTTCACTAGTAAGGAAGTCCATTTTAAACGTTTTAATTAATCTAAATTAAGGTAATATTATCTAACCTAACTACGGTAAACTAGTAACTTCTGACAAAGCTAGTCTCAGTCAAAAGGGTCTCTTAAAAACTAACCTAAACAGGCTCCAAATCGTACTACTGCTCCCCGACAGCGGCGCCAAAAATTAACTCTACCTATGATATGCTTGAATCGGATGGTTTATTTATGCGGTGTCTTTAGGTCGCAAGGTGTTGATACGAACTTATCAATAGAGTCTTAAATTTATATTTTGCTGGGCCTAAATCTATTATTCCTTCCTATGGGTTAGCAAGGGCAAATATGACCTAAGGTCGTTTCTTGAGCTATCAAATTTGAAACGGAGCTTATTCGGATAATTTAGTAATTAAGATTGGGTTTGTACACAATTTAGAATCCAAGACTAGTGGTGGAATGTAAAAGGTTCCCTGGTAACAATGGTGTATATCTCAAGGTTATAATAAGGTTAGTCTGACTGAAAAGTCGAAGTTGACTTGCTGGAGCTATGACAAAACTGGCTACTTTGAATAGGAGTCGCAAAGTTATTTTTTCTAATAAATGCCAAAGAATCTGACGCGGATACGTTATTTAAACTTTTACTTTGGTTTTAAGAGTTTTTCGGGTACATAACTGTGGGTAACATGTGGTTGGATCATCATCTCGATTGCTCATCATTCAAAGTGTCTTCAGAAATTTTTGAAGGGTTTGAACACAGATTGTAATCGTTAACATACATTTGATGTTCTAACACAGTTTTGAAGTCAAAATATAGCTTGTGAAAGATGTAAGGATCTAAGAGTGATGATTTTGGTCATATCTCAAGTTGAATTTTGAGATTTCAAAATCAGAATATGTAATTAAATTTTGAATGAGTATGGTTGTTTTGATTTCTATAAAAGAATGTATATTGTTGTGAAAGTAGGGAGTATAATGGATGATTTGCTGAATCAGATTCGAAGAATGTAACATATTAATAGTGAATTTATATATCTCTCGGGTATTACCTATCCATTAAAAAAATATTTCACAATTAATATTTTGTACAAAAGAATTTTATTACAGTCTTTATGAAAATATATATATGTATATTTTCTTCAGATGTAACATAGATTTAATGAGTTAATGTTAAATTAAACTCATTTGATTTACAGTTGAAACTAGAATTGAATAATCCCTAAAGGCTTTAAAAAGTACATAACTTTTACGCAGTATTACTTTAATGACATTGAAATTTTGAATCAATACTTCGTTATTTGTTGATGTATGATGTTCGGTTCGTGGAATTCTTGTGAATTTCGCAAAGTACGAATGATGTTATCTGAAAAGTTTCGGGTACATCGATGATGAAAGTGTAAAATCAAATATATACTTGATTTATTATGAATTGAAATTTGTTGAATTGCGACAGAGATTGTAGTTAACGCTGGTTAAGTTGCGGCCGAAGGACGTACATTATTGCATATTTGTAATAAGAATTAACCGAGTAGTTAAGATTCACACACAATAGCTTAGCACGGAAAGATTTATTTCAAAATATATATATATATATATATATATATATATATATATATATATATATATATATATATATATATATACATATATACATATATATATATATATATATATATATAATATACATATAATTTCTTCAGAGGGAATGAGTTAATTCTTCATAACTCGTTGATACATTATACACGTTATTGATTCGTAATGATGTCCACAGTGATTCTTGAACTGACGGAGTTTGTGATGTTATCGGTGTTGTTGATTCGGATGTTGACTGTACTGACGATGCTGGTAACGCTGACGGTACTGTTGATGCTGTTGGTAAAGCAAGTTTAGCTTGTTAATCACACACCATTTTTGTCAGGGTTTCTACTCTTCCTTCTATCATTTTGGTTTGTTTAACTGATTTATGGTTAGGGCTAGATTAGATAATCTCTAAGACTTTAGAGATTACATAATCGCCGCGGAATGTTTCTCCAATGAAGTTATGAATTAATACTTCGTCAGTTATTGTTGTTGGTACTCCTTGGTATCTATGGTGCGTATTACGTTGATGCTCGTGGGACAGATTGTGAAGTTGAGGTTTACGACGCGGTTGTGGTTGGAGGTGGTAATGGTACTGTTGGCGTTGATGATGGTGGTACTGGTTATGCTGCTGGTGCTGCTGCTGGTGTTTGTAATCTTTGCACCATATTCTCCAAAGCCACTACCCGAGCGCGAAGCTCGTTGACTTCTTCTATTATACCGGGGTGATTGTCGGTTCGGATGAGCGGATAAATATAATCTAGAATTTGATGTAGTATATAATCGTGATGAGATACTCTGGAAATGAGAGAGAAAATGGTGTTTTCGGATTGGTTCGCCGGTAAGTGCTTCAGGTTCTTTGTTAAGAGGGCAATGGGGTGGATGGAAGGGATCACCTTCTTCTTGTCTCCAATGATTGAGGAGGCTAAGAACCCATCCCCAATTCATCCAGAATAGATGATGGCTGATTGGTTGATCCATTCCGGTCACACTGCTTTTAGAGCTGGAGTGGGATTCCATTTCGGAATCCGAGGAACTTGAATTAATGATGAATTCCATTTCGTACGATTGAATAAGGATTTTTCGATATGAAATGATTTTCGGTTATCGGATGGTATTCTAATTACATAGAATATCCATAGATATAGAATAAAAGATTTCGCAGATTACGGAGGAATTTGCAGGATATGTCAGGTAAAGTTTAAAGTAACAGATACGATAAGATATGATTTAGCAGATACGCTAAGATATGAATTTTGTCTATACACTACTCATGCAATTAATGTAGCAAGATGTATCTAGACTAGTAATGATAAGTAGGTAATTTCCTAAGAATGATAAGCAGATGATTTCCGACTAAAAATGATAAGCAAAACTTTTGACATGCAGACACGGTCGAAGTCCAGACTCACTAATGCATCCTAACGACTTATCAGTTAGACACACTAATGCAAACATGGTTCGCTAAGACCACCGCTCTGATACCAACTGAAAGGACCCGTTCATATACATTATAAATGATTCACAATAGTTGATTACATTGCGAGGTATTTGACCTCTATATGATACATTTTACAAACATTGCATTCGTTTTTAAAAGACAAACTTTCTTTACATTGAAAATTGACAGGCATGCATACCATTTCATAATATCCACTATCCAACTATAAATTAATTTAATAATAATATTTGATGAACTCAATGACTCGAATGCAACGTTCTTCGAAATATGCTATGAAAGACTCCAAGTAATATCTTTAAAATGAGCAAATGCACAGCGGAAGATTTCTTTAACACCTGAGAATAAACATGCTTTAAAGTGTCAACCAAAAGGTTGGTGAGTTCATTAGTTTATCATAATCATTTATTTCCATCATTTTAATAGACCACAAGAATTTCATTTCCAGTTCTCATAAATATACGTCCCATGCATAGAGACAAAAATAATCATTCATATGGTGAACACCTGGTAACCGACATTAACTAGATACATATAAGAATATCCCCTATCATTCCGGGATCCTTCTTCGGACATGATATAAATTTCGAAGTACTAAAGCATCCGGTACTTTGGATGGGGTTTGTTAGGCCCAATAGATCTATCTTTAGGATTCGCGTCAATTAGGGTGTCTGTTCCCTAATTCTTAGATTACCAGACTTTAATAAAAAGGGGCATATTCGATTTCGATAATTCAACCATAGAATGTAGTTTCAATTACTTGTGTCTATTTCGTCAAACATTTATAAAAGCGCATGTATTCTCAGTCCCAAAAATATAAAGGGTAAAAAGGCAAATGAAACTCACCATACTGTATTTCGTAGTAAAAATACATATAACGTCATTGAACAAGTGCAAGGTTGGCCTCGGATTCACAAACCTAAATTAATTATATATAATTATGTGTTGGTCAATATTTGTCTAACAAATTAGGTCAAGTCATAGTGTACCACAATCCTAATGCTCGAGACTAATATGCAAAAGTCAACAAAAGTAAATTTGACTCAAAATAATTTCCAAAAATCTATACATGATTAATATATAGTTTAAATATCGTCGTTTTATATTTTTAAATATTTTTAAAAGATTTATTAGAGTAATAATATAATTTATTTATTAATAGATAAAATTCTATATTAAATTTATGTAATAAAATATACTTTTATATATATTAAGTAATAAAATTTATAGGGTTAATTTAATATCATAAAGATAATATGATAGGTATTATTAAAGTAAGTTATTACACGTAGTAAAATATGTTTGTATCACATATTTATTTGATAAAATAATATCTATAATGATAGTAAGTAAAAGTTGTATTATTTTGTAATAATAATTATTATTATAAAAATATCAATATTTATAATTACTAAGATGACATTATGATAAAACGATAATTCTAATTATGATAACTTTAATATTTACGATAATTTTTAATATTATCTTTAAAATAATAATTCTATTTAAAATAATAATAATAATAATGATATTTTATAGTAACAATGACATTTCTATTAAAATGATAATTTTTATTAAAATGATAGTTTTAATACTAACGATACTTTTAATAATAATAGTAATGATAAAAATAATAAGAACGATAATTTTATCTAAATCAATATCTTATAATATTTTAATTTCATCATGATACTCTTACTCATTATTTCCTAATCGTTTCATTTAATAGCTTTTAATCGTCTTTTATATCGTGTTCATAATAATGATAATAATAGTAATCAAAATAATTAGGTGTTACAAATATTTGTTTTAATTACACTAATATTAATAATGATAGTTACTATAACATTATTAACGATAATACTAATAATTATCTTAATGATAATACAGTAATAATAATAATAACAATAACAATAACCATTTTTAAATAATGATATATATATTAATAATGATAATAATAATACTAATACTAATACTAATACTAATAATAATAATAATAATAATAATAATAATAATAATAATAATAATAATAATAATAATAATAATAATAATAATAATAATAATAATAATAATTGGATAATAATAATAATACTAATTATAACTTTAACGATAATAACGATAGTAATAATAATAAAAAAAATAACAATTTTTAATGATAAATCCCTTTTATTGATAAAGATAATAATAATGATAATAATAAGATAAAACTAGAATGACGATAAAAACGACGATAATAATAATCATTTTTAATAAAAATATCGAAAATTCAATTGATTATAACTTCTAATCCGTTCATCGAAACCATTCGATATCTAAAGGAAAAGTTCTTAATTTTTCGCTAGCTTTCCAAGGACATGCATATCTTATACCTTATCTCAACCGCAAGTGTAACTAATTCGATATTCAACCTAACTTGTCTAAGGGCAATATCAAAAGTACAAGCATGAATAATTCTACTCGAGCACTAGTCAGGGATACACTATTAGTATGTAAAAGTTAAATTATGAGTACTCACGTATCAATATTGAGATTCAATATTGCAGGAAAGATACGTAGACGCAACGGAAATGATAAACACTATATTGACCTCACGAGCATACCCATGAACCATACCCAATCACCTCCATAGCTATAACCCATAATTTTCTTAATCCTATCCTACTCGAAAAAAAAATTCGAAATCACTCGGACAGTACTCCGTCGTAATATTTTATGTATACTAATAATATCTTGAAATAATACGGAGTAAATATATATATGTAAATCGATTGAGAGAGTTTAGAGAAAAATATTTTCAAGTTTCTATGAAATAATGAAACCTATTGAATTCTATTTATAATAGATTTTTGAATTATTAAAGTGAATTATTAAAGTATGAATTATTAAAGTGAATTATTAAAGTATGAATTATTAAAGTGAATTATTAAAGTATGAATTATTAAAGTGAATTATTAAAGTATGAATTATTAAAGTGAATTATTAAAGTATGAATTATTAAAGTGAATTATTAAAGTTAAAGTAAAGTAAAAATAAAGTAAAGGTAAAGTTTAAGTATAGTAACAGTATAAAACTATGTACGTATAATACGCGTATAAATATATATAATATTAATTTAAATCGTTATATATATTTAATAAAATAAAATATAAATATCGTTATCTTTATCATACTAGTTAAGTAATGAGTTGTCAAAAGTGGTTCTAGATATTTATAAAAGTTATATACGTTTTAATAATAAAGTTCTTTTTAAACTGAAAACGTTTTTGTACATTTGAAACCAAATAGATCAATCGAGTCTTTATGAGATTCAATCTTCCACTATCCTTTTTCTAGTTCTCAATGATTGACAATTTGTTCTTATTTATAAATCACTTTACCATTTTCCGAATATTGTTAAAATGGAAAGATTTCTCAAATCAACGTGGGCCTTTCAACAGAGACTTGTAATCATAATTCAATATATCTGATAATTCAATCATTTGATCTTATCTTCTAATTCCATTGATAAACATTTTGAAACAGATACAATCATATAAAGTATTTAATCTAATATTTTGTTTACATTTCAAGTTATAATATATATACACATATACATATATAATCATATTTGTTTAATGGTTCGTGAATCGTTGGAACTTGGTCGAGGTTGAATGAATGTATGAACATAGTTTAAAATTCTTTCAATTTAACTTAACAAATATTGCTTATCGTGTCGGAAACATATAAAGATTAAAGTTTAAATTTGGTTGGAAATTTCCGGGTTGTCACAGTACCTACCCGTTAAAGAAATTTCGTCCCGAAATTTGAGTGGAAAGGTCGTGAATGATAATAAGTATTTTTCATGATGCATACGGGCTGAAAATTAGAGTTTTATCATCAGCGAATAATTTGGATAAACAATCCATTTATATGAAGAGTACAAAGGAAGCTAACATAGAAGAGTGAAATGAGTAAGTGTAGATTCATCTTATCATTTGACGTAGATATGATTGATTTCCAGATTTCAAGGGATTTGAAGAAAATCTTCTTAATAAGATTTGACTCTCCGGTAATCAAGGGAATTAGGATCCGCTTTAAATGTGATCGTCCATTTTAATTGTTCTGTACGAGATTTTCTTATAAATTTACCTCCTTCGTTTCCTTACAACTCACACCTTCTGTTGATGCATTTTATACAACTCCCTTGACATCTACCCACGTCCATTGCAGGTACAACGGTTTACAGGCCACCATGATTGCTCGTTATTATCATATCCGTGTTTGTATGTGGTTACAGGAACTGCAGGAACGAGATTTAGATGTTTGACTATGTTAGACTTAGTCAGACGTACGAGTGAAGCCTCACTAGTACGGCTGACAGGCTCATACGCACGGTTGATGCTGAGCTAAGTCACAATTACAACCTAAATGAGAAGACACGAGTGAGTGATCACCCGTACAGCTGATGAAGCCAACTCGTACGTGTGATGAATGAATCGTATGGGTGAGTCAATAGCAGGGGTATATAAAGTCTTATATTCTTCATTTTAGGTTAAGCCTCTCATTTGTTACACACACTCAGATCTAGTGAGCTCCTCCGATTCTCTCTCAGTCCAAATCACCCAGGTGGTGAATAATAGCTCTAGGTGTTGATCTAATCACACTTGATTTAGTTGTGGTTTGACTAAATTAATCAAAAAAAACTTAACCTATTCACTAGAGGGTTTGATTCACTTATTCTGCCATTATGTGAGTTAAATCTGTTGATTTCTAAGTTCCTAGTCATGTTTCATCACCTTCTATTCTTTCCCCCTCAACTCATATTTTAAAGTATTCATCAATATGCTCCATCCAGTTCTGATTCTCGATATACTTCTAACTTTCATATCGATCATTCTTCTTTTTCATCTACCGCCAGAAGAATCTATTTACTTCTACTATACTCTTGGGTTTATAGTGTTTCTAGTTCTCCCGTGTCTTTATATTGCTATATGCATCGATATATATGGTTTATAATTTCTGGTTTGTCGTTGGGATATATATGTTCCCTTATATTTCAAAGTCTCTGCTTCTGTCTTCTATAATCATTATCATTCACAGTTAATGCTCTCTTTTATTTGCTGCAATTTATACCCCAATTTCTATTTCGGAGTTTTGTCCTTTCGTTTCTTCTTCTTGTGATTAAGCATCGCTTGTAATGGTCCAGAATTCACAGATATGAATTTCGGAATAAACATTGTTAATGTTCTAGGAAGGAAATTGTGATGGCACGATCTTGATTTGTCAAATTACTAGAATACCTTGGAAAAGGCCGAATCATCAAGAAATATTTTCTTGATATTTTAGAGGTTAAATAGAATACAAGAGTCGTATAACATGGCACATGATGATGTTATGATCTGTGAATCATCACGTTCCATTTAGAAACTCAGCATGACTTACTGTAATATAATCACATTGATCAAGTGTCATTATATTATACTAATTCATGCTTCAGTTCCCAACATTACTTCAAAATATTCCTATTTTAAACTTGAATGTTTCAGAATTTAGAAACTAAAATAGTTTATTTTATGATGTAATACAGATAGCGCGAAGAGGTAAATGATTTCAAATAAGAAAAATTAAGAAAATATCTTCAGAAATATGGAGGATATTTATAATGAAAGATATGATGATATTTTAGAATTTCTAATATCAGAGGATGATGAAGAATATTGTCCGCAGCGGTTTAGAGTCAGGAGCAAGGTATTCGTTAATGACTTCAGCAGGTACTGAATTATTTGAATCCTTTGAAGTCAGGTTCAGTCTTTGTAATTTGTCCACAGCCTCCTTCCTACTTTGCTCAATCCGTTTTCCAGTTCAAAACTTCTCTTTTTCTGCGCTTTGCCAGCACACTTCATCATTATAATCCAGCTTTTACCGTTTAAAGTAGTTTATAGTTTTTGCTGCTTCATCAGCATTTTTTTTTTCGGAGAACCAATTTGTAGTTCGGAGTGTTTTTTCAGAAACTTCACATTCAAATTAAGTCCAGAAGATAGACGTTATATATACACATATAACTGTTGGCGTATACATCCTGCGAGATTTCAAAATACTGATTGCTAATTCCCAATGATTCATATGGCAATTCTCATTACAAGATGCGAATGAGTAAATGATGGGGTTTCAATGAATAATTATAATGACTTTTTGGAGAGGCTAAAGTCAAAGGGTAATGAAGTTGTTGGTACATCTGCTAATAATGTGGTGGAATGTAAAAGGTTCCCTGGTAACAATGGTGTATATCTCAAGGTTATAATAAGGTTAGTCTGACTAAAAAGTCGAAGTTGACTTGCTGGAGCTATGACAAAACTGGCTACTTTGAATAGGAGTCGCAAAGTTATTTTTTCTAATAAATGCCAAAGAATCTGACGCGGATACGTTATTTAAACTTTTACTTTGGTTTTAAGAGTTTTTCGGGTACATAACTGTGGGTAACATGTGGTTGGATCATCATCTCGATTGCTCATCATTCGAAGTGTCTTCAGAAATTTTCGAAGGGTTTAAACACAGATTGTAATCGTTAACATACATTTGATGTTCTAACACAATTTTGAAGTCAAAATATATCTTGTGAAAGATGTAAGGATCTAAGAGTGATGATTTTGGTCATATCTCAAGTTGAATTTTGAGATTTCAAAATCAGAATATGTAATTAAATTTTGAATGAGTATGGTTGTTTTGATTTCTATAAAAGAATGTATATTGTTGTGAAAGTAGGGAGTATAATGGATGATTTGCTGAATCAGATTCGAAGAATGTAACATATTAATAGTGAATTTATATATCTCTCGGGTATTACCTATCCGTTAAAAAAATATTTCACAATTAATATTTTGTACAAAAGAATTTTATTACAGTCTTTATGAAAATATATATATGTATATTTTCTTCAGATGTAACATAGATTTAATGAGTTAATGTTAAATTAAACTCATTTGATTTACAGTTGAAACTAGAATTGAATAATCCCTAAAGGCTTTAAAAAGTACATAACTTTTACGCAGTATTTCTTTAATGACATTGAAATTTTGAATCAATACTTCGTTATTTGTTTATGTATGATGTTCGGTTCGTGGAATTCTTGTGAATTTCGCAAAGTACGAATGATGTTATCTGAAAAGTTTCGGGTACATCGATGATGAAAGTGTAAAATCAAATATATACTTGATTTATTATGAATTGAAATTTGTTGAATTGCGACAGAGATTGTAGTTAACGCTGGTTAAGTTGCGGCCGAAGGACGTACATTATTGCATATTTGTAATATGAATTAACCGAGTAGTTAAGATTCACACACAATAGCTTAGCACGGAAAGATTTATTTCAAAATATATATATATATATATATATATATATATATATATATATATATATATATATATATATATATATATATATATATATATATATATATATATATAATTTCTTCAGAGGGAATGAGTTAATTCTTCATAACTCGTTGATACATTATACACGTTATTGATTCGTAATGATGTCCACAGTGATTCTTGAACTGACGGAGTTTGTGATGTTATCGGTGTTGTTGATTCGGATGTTGACTGTACTGACGATGCTGGTAACGCTGACGGTACTGTTGATGCTGTTGGTAAAGCAAGTTTAGCTTGTTAATCACACACCATTTTTGTCAGGGTTTCTACTCTTCCTTCTATCATTTTGGTTCGTTTAACTGATTTATGGTTAGGGCTAGATTAGATAATCTCTAAGACTTTAGAGATTACATAATCGCCGCGGAATGTTTCTCCAATGAAGTTATGAATTAATACTTCGTCAGTTATTGTTGTTGGTACTCCTTGGTATCTATGGTGCGTATTACGTTGATGCTCGTGGGACAGATTGTGAAGTTGAGGTTTACGACGCGGTTGTGGTCGGAGGTGGTAATGGTACTGTTGGCGTTGATGATGGTGGTACTGGTTATGCTGCTGGTGCTGCTGCTGGTGTTTGTAATCTTTGCACCATATTCTCCAAAGCCACTACCCGAGCGCGAAGCTCGTTGACTTCTTCTATTATACCGGGGTGATTGTCGGTTCGGATGAGCGGATAAATATAATCTAGAATTTGATGTAGTATATAATCGTGATGAGATACTCTGGAAATGAGAGAGAAAATGGTGTTTTCGGATTGGTTCACCGGTAAGTGCTTCAGGTTCTTTGTTAAGAGGGCAATGGGGTGGATGGAAGGGATCACCTTGTTCTTGTCTCCAATGATTGAGGAGGCTAAGAACCCATCCCCAATTCATCCAGAATAGATGATGGCTGATTGGTTGATCCATTCCGGTCACACTGCTTTTAGAGCTGGAGTGGGATTCCATTTCGGAATCCGAGGAACTTGAATTAATGATGAATTCCATTTCGTACGATTGAATAAGGATTTTTCGATATGAAATGATTTTCGGTTATCGGATGGTATTCTAATTACATAGAATATCCATAGATATAGAATAAAAGATTTCGCAGATTACGGAGGAATTTGCAGGATATGTCAGGTAAAGTTTAAAGTAACAGATACGATAAGATATGATTTAGCAGATACGCTAAGATATGAATTTTGTCTATACACTACTCATGCAATTAATGTAGCAAGATGTATCTAGACTAGTAATGATAAGTAGGTAATTTCCTAAGAATGATAAGCAGATGATTTCCGACTAAAAATGATAAGCAAAACTTTTGACATGCAGACACGGTCGAAGTCCAGACTCACTAATGCATCCTAACGACTTATCAGTTAGACACACTAATGCAAACATGGTTCGCTAAGACCACCGCTCTGATACCAACTGAAAGGACCCGTTCATATACATTATAAATGATTCACAATAGTTGATTACATTGCGAGGTATTTGACCTCTATATGATACATTTTACAAACATTGCATTCGTTTTTAAAAGACAAACTTTCTTTACATTGAAAATTGACAGGCATGCATACCATTTCATAATATCCACTATCCAACTATAAATTAATTTAATAATAATCTTTGATGAACTCAATGACTCGAATGCAACGTTCTTCGAAATATGCTATGAAAGACTCCAAGTAATATCTTTAAAATGAGCAAATGCACAGCGGAAGATTTCTTTAACACCTGAGAATAAACATGCTTTAAAGTGTCAACCAAAAGGTTGGTGAGTTCATTAGTTTATCATAATCATTTATTTCCATCATTTTAATAGACCACAAGAATTTCATTTCCAGTTCTCATAAATATACGTCCCATGCATAGAGACAAAAATAATCATTCATATGGTGAACACCTGGTAACCGACATTAACTAGATACATATAAGAATATCCCCTATCATTCCGGGATCCTCCTTCGGACATGATATAAATTTCGAAGTACTAAAGCATCCGGTACTTTGGATGGAGTTTGTTAGGCCCAATAGATCTATCTTTAGGATTCGCGTCAATTAGGGTGTCTGTTCCCTAATTCTTAGATTACCAGACTTTAATAAAAAGGGGCATATTCGATTTCGATAATTCAACCATAGAATGTAGTTTCAATTACTTGTGTCTATTTCGTCAAACATTTATAAAAGCGCATGTATTCTCAGTCCCAAAAATATAAAGGGTAAAAAGGCAAATGAAACTCACTATACTGTATTTCGTAGTAAAAATACATATAACGTCATTGAACAAGTGCAAGGTTGGCCTCGGATTCACGAACCTAAATTAATTATATATAATTATGTGTTGGTCAATATTTGTCTAACAAATTAGGTCAAGTCATAGTGTACCACAATCCTAATGCTCGAGACTAATATGCAAAAGTCAACAAAAGTAAATTTGACTCAAAATAATTTCCAAAAATCTATACATGATTAATATATAGTTTAAATATCGTCGTTTTATATTTTTAAATATTTTTAAAAGATTTATTAGAGTAATAATATAATTTATTTATTAATAGATAAAATTCTATATTAAATTTATGTAATAAAATATACTTTTATATATATTAAGTAATAAAATTTATAGGGTTAATTTAATATCATAAAGATAATATGATAGGTATTATTAAAGTAAGTTATTACACGTAGTAAAATATGTTTGTATCACATATTTATTTGATAAAATAATATCTATAATGATAGTAAGTAAAAGTTGTATTATTTTGTAATAATAATTATTATTATAAAAATATCAATATTTATAATTACTAAGATGACATTATGATAAAACGATAATTCTAATTATGATAACTTTAATATTTACGATAATTTTTAATATTATCTTTAAAATAATAATTCTATTTAAAATAATAATAATAATAATGATATTTTATAGTAACAATGATATTTCTATTAAAATGATAATTTTTATTAAAATGATAGTTTTAATACTAACGATACTTTTAATAATAATAGTAATGATAAAAATAATAAGAACGATAATTTTATCTAAATCAATATCTTATAATATTTTAATTTCATCATGATACTCTTACTCATTATTTCCTAATCATTTCATTTAATAGCTTTTAATCGTCTTTTATATCGTGTTCATAATAATGATAATAATAGTAATCAAAATAATTAGGTGTTACAAATATTTGTTTTAATTACACTAATATTAATAATGATAGTTACTATAACATTATTAACGATAATACTAATAATTATCTTAATGATAATACAGTAATAATAATAATAACAATAACAATAACCATTTTTAAATAATGATATATATATTAATAATGATAATAATAATACTAATACTAATAATAATAATAATAATAATAATAATAATAATAATAATAATAATAATAATAATAATAATAATAATAATAATAATAATAATAATTGGATAATAATAATAATACTAATTATAACTTTAACGATAATAACGATAGTAATAATAATAAAAAAAAATAACAATTTTTAATGATAAATCCCTTTTATTGATAAAGATAATAATAATGATAATAATAAGATAAAACTAGAATGACGATAAAAACGACGATAATAATAATCATTTTTAATAAAAATATCGAAAATTCAATTGATTATAACTTCTAATCCGTTCATCGAAACCATTCGATATCTAAAGGAAAAGTTCTTAATTTTTCGCTAGCTTTCCAAGGACATGCATATCTTATACCTTATCTCAACCGCAAGTGTAACTAATTCGATATTCAACCTAACTTGTCTAAGGGCAATATCAAAAGTACAAGCATGAATAATTCTACTCGAGCACTAGTCAGGGATACACTATTAGTATGTAAAAGTTAAATTATGAGTACTCACGTATCAATATTGAGATTCAATATTGCAGGAAAGATACGTAGACGCAACAGAAATGATAAACACTATATTGACCTCACGAGCATACCTATGAACCATACTCAATCACCTCCATAGCTATAACCCATAATTTTCTTAATCCTATCCTACTCGAAAAACAATTTCGAAATCACTCGGACAGTACTCCGTCGTAATATTTTATGTATACTAATAATATCTTGAAATAATACGGAGTAAATATATATATGTAAATCGATTGAGAGAGTTTAGAGAAAAATATTTTCAAGTTTCTATGAAATAATGAAACCTATTGAATTCTATTTATAATAGATTTTTGAATTATTAAAGTGAATTATTAAAGTATGAATTATTAAAGTGAATTATTAAAGTATGAATTATTAAAGTGAATTATTAAAGTATGAATTATTAAAGTGAATTATTAAAGTATGAATTATTAAAGTGAATTATTAAAGTATGAATTATTAAAGTGAATTACTAAAGTTAAAGTAAAGTAAAAATAAAGTAAAGGTAAAGTTTAAGTATAGTAACAGTATAAAACTATGTACGTATAACACGCGTATAAATATATATAATATTAATTTAAATCGTTATATATATTTAATAAAATAAAATATAAATATCGTTATCTTTATCATACTAGTTAAGTAATGAGTTGTCAAAAGTGGTTCTAGATATTTATAAAAGTTATATACGTTTTAATAATAAAGTTCTTTTTAAACTGAAAACGTTTTTGTACATTTGAAACTAAATAGATCAATCGAGTCTTTATGAGATTCAATCTTCCACTATCCTTTTTCTAGTTCTCAATGATTGACAATTTGTTCTTATTTATAAATCACTTTACCATTTTCCGAATATTGTTAAAATGGAAAGATTTCTCAAATCAACGTGGGCCTTTCAACAGAGACTTGTAATCATAATTCAATATATCTGATAATTCAAACATTTGATCTTATCTTCTAATTCCATTGATAAACATTTTGAAACAGATACAATCATATAAAGTATTTAATCTAATATTTTGTTTACGTTTCAAGTTATAATATATATACACATATACATATATAATCATATTTGTTTAATGGTTCGTGAATCGTTGGAACTTGGTCGAGGTTGAATGAATGTATGAACATAGTTTAAAATTCTTTCAATTTAACTTAACAAATATTGCTTATCGTGTCGGAAACATATAAAGATTAAAGTTTAAATTTGGTTGGAAATTTCCGGGTTGTCACAGTACCTACCCGTTAAAGAAATTTCGTCCCGAAATTTGAGTGGAAAGGTCGTGAATGATAATAAGTATTTTTCATGATGCATACGGGCTGAAAATTAGAGTTTTATCATCAGCGAATAATTTGGATAAACAATCCATTTATATGAAGAGTACAAAGGAAGCTAACATAGAAGAGTGAAATGAGTAAGTGTAGATTCATCTTATCATTTGACGTAGATATGATTGATTCCCAGATTTCAAGGGATTTGAAGAAAATCTTCTTAATAAGATTTGACTCTCCGGTAATCAAGGGAATTAGGATCCGCTTTAAATGTGATCGTCCATTTTAATTGTTCTGTACGAGATTTTCTTATAAATTTACCTCCTTCGTTTCCTTACAACTCACACCTTCTGTTGATGCATTTTATACAACTCCCTTGACATCTACCCACGTCCATTGCAGGTACAACGGTTTACAGGCCACCATGATTGCTCGTTATTATCCTATCCGTGTTTGTATGTGGTTACAGGAACTGCAGGAACGAGATTTAGATGTTTGACTATGTTAGACTTAGTCAGACGTACGAGTGAAGCCTCACTAGTACGGCTGACAGGCTCATACGCACAGTTGATGCTGAGCTAAGTCACAATTACAACCTAAATGAGAAGACACGAGTGAGTGATCACCCGTACGGCTGATGAAGCCAACTCGTACGTGTGATGAATGAATCGTATGGGTGAGTCAATAGCAGGGGTATATAAAGTCTTATATTCTTCATTTTAGGTTAAGCCTCTCATTTGTTACACACACTCAGATCTAGTGAGCTCCTCCGATTCTCTCTCAGTCCAAATCACCCAGGTGGTGAATAATAGCTCTAGGTGTTGATCTAATCACACTTGATTTAGTTGTGGTTTGACTAAATTAATCAAAAAAAACTTAACCTATTCACTAGAGGGTTTGATTCACGTATTCCGCCATTATGTGAGTTAAATCTGTTGATTTCTAAGTTCCTAGTCATGTTTCATCACCTTCTATTCTTTCCCCCTCAACTCATATTTTAAAGTATTCATCAATATGCTCCATCCAGTTCTGATTCTCTATATACTTCTAACTTTCATATCGGTCATTCTTCTTTTTCATCTACCGCCAGAAGAATCTATTTACTTCTACTATACTCTTGGGTTTATAGTGTTTCTAGTTCTCCCGTGTCTTTATATTGCTATATGCATCGATATATATGGTTTATAATTTCTGGTTTGTTCGTTGGGATATATATGTTCCCTTATATTTCAAAGTCTCTGCTTCTGTCTTCTATAATCATTATCATTCACAGTTAATGCTCTCTTTTATTTGCTGCAATTTATACCCCAATTTCTATTTCGGAGTTTTGTCCTTTCGTTTCTTCTTCTTGTGATTAAGCATCGCTTGTAATGGTCCAGAATTCACAGATATGAATTTCGGAATAAACATTGTTAATGTTCTAGGAAGGAAATTGTGATGGCACGATCTTGATTTGTCAAATTACTAGAATACCTTGGAAAAGGCCGAATCATCAAGAAATATTTTCTTGATATTTTAGAGGTTAAATAGAATACAAGAGTCGTATAACATGGCACATGATGATGTTATGATCTGTGAATCATCACGTTCCATTTAAAAACTCAGCATGACTTACTGTAATATAATCACATTGATCAAGTGTCATTATATTATACTAATTCATGCTTCAGTTCCCAACATTACTTCAAAATATTCCTATTTTAAACTTGAATGTTTCAGAATTTAGAAACTAAAATAGTTTATTTTATGATGTAATACAGATAGCGCGAAGAGGTAAATGATTTCAAATAAGAAAAATTAAGAAAATATCTTCAGAAATATGGAGGATATTTATAATGAAAGATATGATGATATTTTAGAATTTCTAATATCAGAGGATGATGAAGAATATTGTCCGCAGCGGTTTAGAGTCAGGAGCAAGGTATTCGTTAATGACTTCAGCAGGTACTGAATCATTTGAATTCTTTGAAGTCAGGTTCAGTCTTTATAACCCATAATTTTCTTAATCTTATCCTACTCGAAAAACAATTTCGAAATCACTCGGACAGTACTCCGTCGTAATATTTTATGTATACTAATAATATCTTGAAATAATACGGAGTAAATATATATATGTAAATCGATTGAGAGAGTTTAGAGAAAAATATTTTCAAGTTTCTATGAAATAATGAAACCTATTGAATTCTATTTATAATAGATTTTTTAATTATTAAAGTGAATTATTAAAGTATGAATTATTAAAGTGAATTATTAAAGTATGAATTATTAAAGTGAATTATTAAAGTATGAATTATTAAAGTGAATTATTAAAGTTAAAGTAAAGTAAAAATAAAGTAAAGGTAAAGTTTAAGTATAGTAACAGTATAAAACTATGTACGTATAATACGCGTATAAATATATATAATATTAATTTAAATCGTTATATATATTTAATAAAACAAAATATAAATATCGTTATCTTTATCATACTAGTTAAGTAATGAGTTGTCAAAAGTGGTTCTAGATATTTATAAAAGTTATATACGTTTTAATAATAAAGTTCTTTTTAAACTGAAAACGTTTTTGTACATTTGAAACTAAATAGATCAATCGAGTCTTTATGAGATTCAATCTTCCACTATCCTTTGTCTAGTTCTCAATGATTGATAATTTGTTCTTATTTATAAATCACTTTACCATTTTTCGAATATTGTTAAAATGGAAAGATTTCTCAAATCAACGTGGGCCTTTCAACAGAGACTTGTAATCATAAGTCAATATATCTGATAATTCAATCATTTGATCTTATCTTCTAATTCCATTGATAAACATTTTGAAACAGATACAATCATATAAAGTATTTAATCTAATATTTTGTTTACGTTTCAAGTTATAATATATATACACATATACATATATAATCATATTTGTTTAATGGTTCGTGAATCGTTGGAACTTGGTCGAGGTTGAATGAATGTATGAACATAGTTTAAAATTCTTTCAATTTAACTTAACAAATATTGCTTATCGTGTCGGAAACATATAAAGATTAAAGTTTAAATTTGGTTGGAAATTTCCGGGTTGTCACATATGCTCAACTCGTGACGCTTTACCCGATTTAAGGATATAAGCAGCCCATCTTGGATGCAATGCATACCTTGGGCGTACGAATAAAGTATCATAGCCATATATAGAATATCCAACCTTTCTTAACACTTTAGTGTATCACCCAAGTGAGTGGTTATGATTGTGTTTCGAATCCCTTTCTGTCAATAGTTTGGTAAAATCTAAGGGTTTGTAGACAAATTAGAACCTCTGATAATTCTCAGTCATCCTTAAAGATTTATAAGCTTAGTTGTATTGTAGTACATTAAATTCCCATTTATGATTTAAACCGGCACTTACTTAAAGCTACCCAATAAATCCCTTAGTTATCCACCATGTACTACACTTATAGTGGTTCCATAGCTTCTAACATTGACCATGCTTAATTGGTCCTATAGCACATCAACACTGTACTCTACTTTTGCGACAGTATTTTCTCGAGTCTTATACTCTTGACCAATGTCTTGATCTGGTCCTAAGGTAATTACCCATGTACTTTATAATATTTTCGATGGGTTTAAATCTTAACCAATGTATAAACACAGATAATTAATTACCTTATAATTGTCGACTTTATAAAAGGTTTTAATCACGTTTATTGGTGGAAGGAATATAATAACGATGTTTAATATTATAGACAGAAAGCGAGTACAAAACGATAATCATCTCTAACTAACATTATAAAATCATGGCAAACAATCAAGTAATCACTCTAACATCATGGCAACAAGCATTCCTAATTTTAATAATTCACAAACATCGAAAAAGAATATTATAATAAAATTAATAAAAGAAATGATAGATATTACCGAATAATATCGGCAGAATAACACTTGTATTTCTTCATAATATCCATAGCGTTACAATGCTTGATAGCTTCTACTAATAACTACATACTAATCTCCTATTGATCACTCGAGAGCGACAATAGAGAGATAATTATTTTCTTAATCTCTGTACTTTTCTCTCTCTAGAATCTAAAGAGAGAAAGTAGAGAGAGAACTAATCTCCTACTTATCACTAGAGAGCGACAATAGAGAGATGTTTTAGAGAGAGAAGTGAATAAGGTGTGTGTTGAAATGGTGGGATGAGGCCTTCATTTATAAGGAAATGTTGATGGCATTCTTGTAAATATTCTGATGGCAATTTTGTAAATATCTTGAAGAGGTGCACATGGTGACCAAAATCATCTTGGAATATTTTTTGGCATCTTTCAAATTGGTGGCCAAGTAAAGCATCTCTAAGGCATCTTTTTGGCATCTTTTAATTTCTTCTGGACTGGAAACGGATGGTAGATCGGCGCCAGAGGCCGGTGCCAGACAGGCTGTTTCCAGTGCCCTTTTTTGTGCCCGGTGGCCAGATCATAAGGCAAGCTGGTTCCCATATGGCAGGATGGCTTGGCAGGCCAGTTTTTCCCCTGGTCTTGATATTTACTTGGATCGTTTTGCTCGTTCTCAGGATCGTAACTTGGTTTCCAGGGTCGTAACTTGTCTTTCACCGTTTTCGCTCTAGAATATTCGTTTTAGCTCCGTTTTACTTGATTCTTTTTGCATCGCCTTTGTAATTACTTAATCTACAAAATTAACTGACAAAGCGATTATTTTGGCCATAAAGTTTGGAACTTTATTGATTTAGGACTTAATATCGGGGGTAAAAACATGACTTTTTGGTCGATATCACACTGCTTGTTTTTTTCTTTAGGATTCTTATTTCATATCTGTTTTTCTTTATCCTTTGTTTTATATATGTTATTCTGTGTTTTGTTGTTATGGATGGTGATGATGATTCTGGTCCATCCAAGACTACTCAAGTGAGTAGCCTTGATTTTGGTGATCCTTTGTACCTTCATGCTAGTGATACAAGCACTACTGCTCTTATTTCACTCAAGGTAAAAGGTACAGAGAATTACAGTGTGTGGAGTAAATATATGATTCTTGCTTTACAAACTAAAAATAAAGTAGGATTTATAGATGGTACTTGTATTAAACATGATCATGATTCTGTGCTTATGAAACAATGAGTTGGATTTAATTATGTTGTTTTATCTTGGATTCTTAATTCTTTATCTGATGATCTATTTTCTGGACAAGTCTTTAGTAGTTCTGCTCAGTTGGTTTGGGAAGAGTTAAAAGAAACTTATGATAAAATAAATGGATCTATAACATTTAGTCTACATAAAAAATTGAATTCACTAAGTCAAAATGGTTCATCTGTTTTTGATTATTATCATAAGTTGAATGCACTCTGGAAACAATTGATGCTCTTGTTAAATTTCCTGCTTGTACATGCCATGCTAGTAAGGATTTTAAGTCTCACAATGATCTAATTAAATTTATGCAATTTTTGATGGGATTAGATGATTCGTGTTCTGCTATTAGAAGTAATATTGACTCATTAAATCCATGATTATACCTGAAGAAAATATATATGTATATATATTTTCATAAAGATTGTAATTGAAAATTCTTTTGTACAAACTTTAATGGTGAAAATATTTTAACGGGTAGGTAATACTCGAGAAATATTTAAATTTTACATTAATAAGTTACACTGTACATACTTCGAATCTGATTCAACAGTCATTTACTATCCTACTTGCATCCACAGATATACGAATCCGTTCACCACAGAATAACCATTTTCATTCAATTTTATATTTGGATTTTGACTTATCAGAATCCAACAAGTGGCATAATGAAGAAAACATTGGACAAAAATAAAATTTGTTAGAAACAAACAAATTAACTATGAGAAATTTTGTTAAGAATTCACGCTAACAAAATCCTAGCTAACTTTTCCTAGCTAACTGTTAATTTCTTATTACATTTATTTATCGCAATTTAATTATCGCAATTTTAAATCTCGCAATTTTATTTATCATCATTTAATTTCTATTATTTATTTTACACACTTTAAATATCGTCGGATAAATCGGGACACGTATACATTGTTTTGACATATCATATCGACGTCTTCTATAAATATTATTTGGAATAACCATAGACACTCTATATGCGGTAATGATCGAGTTAGCTATACAGGGTTGAGGTTGATTCTAAAATAATATATATACTTTGAGTTGTGATCGAGTCTGAGACATGTACACAATGGGTCACGATACGTATTAATTAATTCGAATATTATATATTAAACTATATATGAATTGTTGAATTACTAACTATAGACTACTAACTATGGACTACCAACATTAGACAATTAAAATGAATTAAAATATTGATTATAACATATGAAACTAAACAATTCTTCAAGTTTGTCACTTGATTTCATCTTAAACCTCATTTGTATCTTGACGATTCTAATTTGCGATCAAACCTTTCATGATTTTTGAAAAGACCTCAATCGAGAGGATGAACCAACCGCACTTCATCTATGGAAGAAAAGATTTATGTATATAGTCATGCACCTGAAAACACTCGGAACCTGAGTAAACGTTTAACACGTATCTATGCTAGATTCTTTGGCGTTGTTATTACCGAAAATAACTTTGCAACTCCTGTTCGGGATAGCCAGTTTTGTCACAGCTCCAGCAAGTCAACTTTGATTTTTCGTTCGAAACAACCTTATTATAACTTTGATATATATGCGTACTCTTTTATTTTTACCGGAGAACCTTTTATATTCTACCATATTACCTGCAGACGTACCAGCAACCTCGTTGCTCCTTAGCTTAAATCTCTTCGACAAATCACTATATTCATCTATTGAAGTCTTATCATGAACTCATCGACATCTTGTAACGATAATTATCACACCAAATACCGGGAGGCATCAATTGATAATCTCGAATTTCTCAGCGATTCTACGACAACAATTATATATATATATTTAATATATATATATATATATATATATATATATATATATATATATATATATATATATATATATATATATATATATATATATAATTAACTTCTATCTCCTGGACTTATGAACGTCAATTCTGAAACTCTGAAAAGCACCCAGCCTATGAATCAATACACCGAACTTTGAAAAAGCTGAATGAAACAGCAGAAACTGTAGACAACCGAAACAGTCAAAAGTTTGATGATAAAGAAGGATACGTTGGAAAAGCTCAAAAAAAAATTTGGTACTGAAAAAAAAATGAATTGAGCAAACCATGAAGGAGGCTGTGGACAAATCACAAAGACTAAACCTACCTACAAAGAATCCAAATGATTCCGTATCCGCTGAAGTCATTAACGAATACTGTGATGACTCGGAAAATTTCGACTTATTTAAACCAATTCTCTATATGATTTAATATTTTCGACATGATAAGCAATGAATTTTGACAAGTTTTAAAACTTTTGAAAATGAGTTTTTATATAACGGTTGACCACCCTATTTGTCCAATGATTCACGAACGTCATAACATGTATTATATACATATTTTAATAAATATAAGAGTTTTCGATATATACGGAATCATGCGAATAATATTTATATACGAAATGATTAAAAATTTACTATTAAACGATGCTATTTCAAATTAAAATTTTTACGTATTAAGTCGTTTTATTTTTATGATATAATTTTTGTATTTTTTTTTAGAAACGGAGTTAAATTAAAAATGTACAATTTATAAAGCACAACGTACAACGTGTAGCTTAAATAGTTGAATTTAAATTAATTCATTTACTATTCACATGAAAACGACATGATAGAAATTATTAATTATAAGTTACATAACATACCCCTGAAGTATTTAAAAAATATGACTTTTTAAATATATATAATTAAAACATCACGGATTTTTTTTCTTCTTTTTGTTACTTTCACTTGAAAACACGGAGTAAAAAAAACAAAAGACAAATGGGGCGGCTAAGTGCTCCCACGTTTTCTATCACATTATTATTAAATTATTATTATATTATATTAATTATATTAATTATATTATTTAAATTATTATTATTCTATATATATATATATATATATATGATTCAATTTCATTCATCGAGAAAGATAAACACGCACATATCATCTATCTCAATATATACTCCGTAACATTATTATTGATGTTGTTAATATTATTATTATTATTATTATTATTATTATTAGTATTAGTATTAGTATTATTAATATTAATTAGTATTATACATAAAATACTACGACGAGGTCTTGAGCGTGTTATTTTCAAAACGAGTTTCGAGCGGGATAAAACTAAGAAAACTATGGGCCATAGCTATAAAGGTTATGGGTATTGCTTGGGGGTTATGACCATGATTCAACGGTCAAACCTAGTGTTTTTCATCTCTGTTATGTCTACGTACTTTCCTGCAATATTGAATCTCAATATTGATACGTGAGTATACATATCTTATCTTTTATATCTTGATTGTGTATTCATGTCTAGTGCTCGAGTATATATATTTATATATGCTTGTATACTAAATTTTGTCGTTAAACAGTTTATAATGAATCACGAATTAAATACATATATTACTGGTAAAAGGTATATGATATACATGTTTTTGGAAAGCTGACAAAAAATCAATAACTTTTCATTTAGATGTCGAATAATTTTGATGAACAGATTAAAAGATATGATCAACTGAATTACGATTGATGTTAATTGAAATTGCTTTTGAATCTTCAATTAATATTTAAACAACTTGTTTGTAAGATTGGTAAATTGGATTTTTGAATAGTACCAACCGAGTAAATGAATCCTTATATAAGGTACGTCTCGTTTTGTTAAACTATTGTCAAAATTGACTTTTTTTGAAATGACTTTTGATAACTTTTGTATGTCGATCTCGAACATTAGGATTATGATACACTATAACCTGACCTAGCTTGATAAACATTTATTGACCAACATATGTTCTCTAGGTTGAGATCTACGATTAATTGATAATCCTAGTTTCGGTCACATTTTGGTGAACAACTTTATATGCTGCTATGGTGAGCTTATAGATCCCTTTTTAATTGCTTTTGCAATCTATATTTTTAGGTTGAGAATACATGCACTTTATTTTAAACGCAATGGATACAAGTACATACTAAATTCTACACTGAGTTTGAATTTCGAAAATCCCTTAGCTTTGGTAACTAGTAACTGCCGGTTATAAGAACAGGTGGGCGCGAGTAGTTGTATATGGATCCATAGGGCTTGACATCCCCGTCTGTCCCAGGTATAGAAACCCTAGCCTGAACTATAAAACAGACGTATGCTATTTGAGTGTATCGTACATGTTGATTGCATATTAAACATAGGGGTACTTATTAGATAGACGTTAAAGCTTAGTTACCAGGGTGCTCAATCTTATAGAATATTTTGATAAACGTTTCTGGATGAAACAACTGAAATCTTGTGATCCACCTTTACATACAGATTATACGAAACAATAAAACTATGAACTCACCAACCTTTGTGTTGACACTTGTTAGCATGTTTATTCTCAGGTTTCCAAGAAGTCTTCCGCTGTTTGCTTATATGTTAGACAAGCTATGTGCATAGAGTCTTACATGACATATTTTTCAAGGAAACGTTGCATTCACCAAATCATCACCATGTATCTTATTTTGACTGCATTGTCAACGGAAGTATTGTTGTAAACTATTATTTACGGTGATTGTCTATATGTAGAAATCATCAGATGTCGAAAACCTTTGATTTAAATATTCATTTATGGTGTGCCTTTTCAAAAGAATGCAATGTTTACAAAACGTATCATATAGAGGTCAAATACCTCGCAATGAAATCAATGAATGACGTGTTCGTCCATATGGATTTGGAGCGATCATCACAGTTGGTATCAGAGCGTTGGTCCTAGTGAACCAGGTCTTGCATGAATGTGTCTAACTGATAGTTGTTAGGATGCATTAGTAAGTCTGGACTTCGACTGTGTCTGCATGTCAAAAGTTTTGCTTATCATTTCTTGTCGGAAATTACCTGCTTATCATTCCTAGTCTAGACACGTCTTACTGCATTGATTGCATGAATAGTGTATAGACAAAATTCGTATCATAGCGTATCTGCTAATTCATATCTTAGCGTATATGTTACTGTAAACTTTGCCTGACAGCTTTCGAAAGTTCCTCCGTAATTTACGGATCCCTTGTATTATATATAGGTATTCTATGTAATTAGAATATCATCCGATATCCAAAAATCATTTCATATCAAAAATCCTTTATTCAAACCGTGTAAGATGAATTCCGCATCTAGTTCGAATTCCTCAGATTCCGACAGCTATTCCGATATGGATTTCCACACGAGCTCCGAAAGCAGCGTAATCGAAATGGATCAACCAATTAGCCATCATCTATTCTGGATGAATTGGGGATGAGTTCGTAATCTACTTAATCATTAGATACAAGAAGAAGGTGATCCCTTCATCCACCACATTCACCTCTTGGCGAAGAACCTGAAGCACTTACCGGCGAACCCGTTCGTAGCACCATTTTCACCCTCATTTCCAGAACAGCTCGCAACGACTACGTAATATCCAATATTCTAAATCTTATTCATCCACTTGTCCGAACTGCCAATCATCCCAGCATAATAGAAGAAGTCAACGAGCTTCGCACTCGGGTAGTGGCTTTGGAGAATATGGTGCAAGGATTACAAACACCAGCAGCAGCACCAGCAGCATAACCAGTATCACCATCATCAACACCAACAGTACCATTACCACCACCAACAATCACATTCCTATCACACGCCTCAACATCACAATCTGTACCTCGGATATCAACATCATACGCATCATAGGTACCAAGGAGAACCAACAACAATAAACGATGAAGTATTGATTCATAACTTCATCGGAAAAACATTCTACGGCGATTATGTAATTTTTAAAGTTTAGAGATTATCTATTCTAGCCTTAACCATAAATCAGATAGAGTAGAAACCCTGACCGAAATGGTGTATGATTTACAAGCTAGACTTGTTATATCACAACATCAACAGTACCGTCAGCATCATTAGCATCGTCAGCACCAGCAGCATCTGCTACATCACAAGCTCCGTCAGTTCAAGAAAGCACCGTGGACATCAATACGAGTCAACAACGAGTATATTGTATCAATGAGTTATGGAGTATTAACTCAATTCCTCTAAGAATTTATATGTATATCTTATATATATAAATTTTAAAACTATCATAAATCTTTTCGTACTAAGCTATTATGTATGAATTGAAAAAGGGTAAATATTACTCGGTTAATTCATATTACTAATATGCTATGATGTACATCCTTCGTTTACAACTTAACCTTCATTAAATACAATCTCTGTTTCAACTCAATGAATTCCATTTCCTAATAAACCAAGTGTATTATTCAATTACATAATTGATTTTACATTTTCATTTTCGATATACTCGAAACTTTCTAGAAAACATCATCTGTGCCTTGTAAGGTTCACAAGAATTCCACGAGCACCAACATCCTTCACCGAGGAATAAGAATAAATAATGAAGTATTAATTTCATTAGTTAAATACTCCGCGAAGATTATATAATCTCTAATGTTTTAGAGATTAATCATTTCTAAGTCAAGCCTAAAATCAAATGAGCTTAATATGATATTAACTCATTAAATCTGTATTACATCTGAAGAAAATATACATACATATATTTTCATAAAGACGGTAATAAAAAAAAATTCTTTTGTACAAAGTATTAATTGTGAAATATTTAATGGGTACGTAATACTCGGGATATATTTAAGTTCGCAATTAATATGTTACACTGTACATTCTTCAACTTTGATTCAAAAATTATTAACAATGCTCACAACGATATACAATCGTTTTCATACAAATTCAATTACATATTCTAATATTGACGGATCAGAATCCAAGTCATAACTCTGAATCGGTGACATCATTCTTAGATCTCTACATCTTTCAAAGCTATACTTTGACTTCATAGCTGTGCAAGATCCTTTAGCGTTGTTTTTACCGAAAATAACCTTGCAATTTTTTTTTTCAAAGTATCCAGTTTTACCCCACTTCTAACCAGTCAATTTCAACTTTTCAGATTAACCTTATTGTAACCTTGACATATACGTTTTTGTTACCGAGGAATCTTTTATGTTCCACCACATTAGCAGTAAATTTACCAACAACTTCATTTATCCTTGACCTTCCGAAAAATCCTTGTACTCATTGAAACCCTATCATGTACTCATTCACATCTTGTAACAATAATTGCCATACCAACTACCGGGAATTAGCAATCAGTATTTTGAATCTCGCAGCATTTTCTACGACAACAGTTATATATAAACATATAACATCTATCTTCTAGACTTACATACTTCGAATGTGAAGTTTCTGAAAAACACCCCAAACTGTGAAACTAGTCCTCCGAATTTTGGAAAAATGCTGATGAAGCAGCAAAAACCGTAAACGACCTTAACAGTCAAAAGTTTGATGATAAAGAATAGTATGGTGGTAAAGCTGAGAAAAAGAGAAAATTTGGTACTGAAAAACCGGTTGAGCAAAGTATGAAGGAAGTTGTAGACAAATCATAAGGACGAAATCTACCTTCAAAGAATCCAAATGATTCAGTGTCTGCTGAAACCATTAGCAAGAACCTTACTTCTTATTCTAAACCTTCACAGACAGATTTTCCGCATCATCCTCTGATATTAGAAATTCTAAGATATTATCATATCTTTCATTATAAATATCCTCGATATTTCTGAAAATAATTTCGTAACTATTATTATCCGAAATTATTTATCTCCTCGCGCTATCTATGTTACATCATAAAAGAAACTATTTTAGTTTCTAAATTCTAAAACCTTCAAGTTTAAACTATGAATGTTTTGAAGTAGTGTTGGGAACTGAAGGATGAATTAGTATAATATAATGACACTTGATCAACGTGATTATATTACAGTAAGTCATGCTGAATTTCTAATGGAACGTGATAAAGGTTCACAGATTCCACCATCATTACGAACCATGTTACATAACTCTTTCATTCCATATAATTTCTAAATATATCAAGAAAATATATTTCTTGATGATTTGGTCTTTTTCGGATATTCTGGTAATTTGACAAATCAAGATCATGCCATTACAATTCCCTTCTTAGAACATTAACTATGTTCATTTCAAAATCCTAACCTACGAATTCTGGACCATTATTCGCTTGACTTGAAGGCGGGAAGAGAGAACGAAAGCATGAAGCTTCGAAATATAACGGAGAATATAAAGCCCGATAAAAACACATAAATTACAAACCATGTATATCAATAAGTATTGCAACGTAAAGACACGGGAGAACTAAAAACACTATAAAGCCAAGAGTATAGTAAAAGTGAATAGATTCCTCCGGGGGCAGATGAAAAAGAAGAATGATAGATATGAAAGTTAGGAGTATATCAAGAATCAGAACTGGATGAAGCATTTTCACAATCTTTTGGAAGTATGAAATAAGGAAGAAGATTATAGGAGTGGTGAAAATAAATGAAACGGAAAAGGTCAATTTATAGCGAAATATCAGACATAGCAATCGAGACAGATTACGCATTTAATCAAGGAAATCCTAATTTCCTTAAATTCTGAAGAATCAAATCTTATTTAGATTATGAAGATTTTCTATTCCTTAAATTCCGGGAATCAATCGTTACTACGTCAAAAGTTAAGACAAATCTTTATTCTTCATTTCACTCTTTTACGATAACTTCTCTCATACGCTTCGAATAATCGGATTGTTTTATCTATATTATTCAACGGTGATAAAACTCTATTTATCAACTCATATTCGTCATGAAAACATTTTTATTGTTAGCCATGACGACCTCACTCAAATTTCGGGACGAAATTTTCTTTAACGGGGAGGTACTGTGATGACCCAGAAAATTTCGACTTATTTAAACCAATTCTCTATATGATTTAATATTTTCGACATGATAAGCAATGAATTTTGACAAGTTTTAAAACTTTTGAAAATGAGTTTTTATATAACGGTTGACCACCCTATTTGTCCAACGATTCACGAACGTCATAACATGTATTATATACATATTTTAATAAATATAAGAGTTTTCGATATATACAGAATCATGCGAATAATATTTATATACGAAATGATTAAAAATTTACTATTAAACGATGCTATTTCAAATTAAAATTTTTATGTATTAAGTCGTTTTATTTTTATGATATAATTTTTGTATTTTTTTTTAGAAACGAAGTTAAATTAAAAATGTACAATTTATAAAGCACAACGTACAACGTGTAGCTTAAATAGTTGAATTTAAATTAATTCATTTACTATTCACATGAAAACGACATGATAGAAATTATTAATTATAAGTTACATAACATACCCCTGAAGTATTTAAACAATACGACTTTTTAAATATATATAATTAAAACATCACGGATTTTTTTTCTTCTTTTTGTTACTTTCACTTGAAAACACGGAGTAAAAAAAAACAAAAGACAAATGGGGTGGCTAAGTGCTCCCACGTTTTCTATCACATTATTATTAAATTATTATTAATATTATTATATTATATTAATTATATTATTTAAATTATTATTATTCTATATATATATATATATATATATATATATATATATATAGATATATATATATATATATGATTCAATTTCATTCATCGAGAAAGATAAACACGCACATATCATCTATCTCAATATATACTCCGTAACATTATTATTGATGTTGTTATTATTATTATTATTATTATTATTATTATTATTATTATTATTATTATTATTATTATTATTATTATTAGTATTAGTATTATTAATATTAATTAGTATTATACATAAAATACTACGACGAGGTCTTGAGCATGTTATTTTCAAAACGAGTTTCGAGCGGGATAAAGCTAAGAAAACTATGGGCCATAGCTATAAAGGTTATGGGTATTGCTTGGGGGTTATGACCATGAGTCAAAGGTCAAACCTAGTGTTTTTCATCTCTGTTACGTCTACGTACTTTCCTGCAATATTGAATCTCAATATTGATATGTGAGTATACATATCTTATCTTTTATATCTTGATTGTGTATCCATGTCTAGTGCTCGAGTATATATATTTATATATGCTTGTATACTAAATTTCATCGTTAAACAGTTTATAATGAATCACGAATTAAATACATATATTACTGGTAAAAGGTATATGATATACATGTTTTTGGAAAGCTGACGAAAAATCAATAACTTTTCATTTAGATATCGAATAATTTTGATGAATAGATTAAAAGATATGATCAACTGAATTATGATTGACGTTAATTGAAATTGCTTTTGAATCTTCAATTAATATTTAAACAACTTGTTTGTAAGATTGATAAATTGGATTTTTGAATAGTACCAACCGAGTAAATGAATCCTTATATAAGGTACGTCTCGTTTTGTTAAACTATTGTTAAAATTGACTTTTTTTGAAATGACTTTTGATAACTTTTGTATGTCGATCTCGAGCATTAGGATTATGATACACTATAACCTGACCTAGCTTGATAAACATTTATTGACCAACATATGTTCTCTAGGTTGAGATCTACGATTAATTGATAATCCTAGTTTCGGTCACATTTTGGTGAACAACTTTATATGCTGCTAAGGTTAGTTTATAGATCCCTTTTTAATTGCTTTTGCAATCTATATTTTTGGGCTGAGAATACATGCACTTTATTTTAAACGCAATGGATACAAGTACATACTAAATTCTACACTGAGTTTGAATTTCGAAAATCCCTTAGCTTTGGTAACTAGTAACTGCCGGTTATAAGAACAGGTGGGCGCGAGTAGTTGTATATAGATCCATAGGGCTTGAAATCCCCGTCTGTTCCAGGTATAGAAACCCTAGCCTGAACTATAAAACAGACGTATGCTATTTGAGTGTATCGTACATGTTGGTTGCATGTTAAACACAGGGGTACTTATTAGATAGACGTTAAAGCTTAGTTACCAGGGTGCTCAATCTTATAGAATATTTTGATAAACATTTCTGGATGAAACAACTGAAATCTTGTGATCCACCTTTACATACAGATTATACGAAACAATAAAACTATGAACTCACCAACCTTTGTGTTGACACTTGTTAGCATGTTTATTCTCAGGTTTCCAAGAAGTCTTCCGTTGTTTGCTTATATGTTAGACAAGCTATGTGCATAGAGTCTTACATGACATATTTTTCAAGGAAACGTTGCATTCACCAAATCATCACCATGTATCTTATTTTGACTGCATTGTCAACGGAAGTATTGTTGTAAACTATTATTTACGGTGATTGTCTATATGTAGAAATCATCAGATGTCGAAAACCTTTGATTTAAATATTCATTTATGGTGTGCCTTTTCAAAAGAATGCAATGTTTACAAAACGTATCATATAGAGGTCAAATACCTCGCAATGAAATCAATGAATGACGTGTTCGTCCATATGGATTTGGAGCGATCATCACAAATACCTTGCTCCTAACTCTACACTTTTACGGACAAATCTTCATCATCATCCATCGATATTAGAAATTCTAAGATATCATCGTATCTTTCATTATAAATATCTTCGATATTTCTGAAGATATCTTCATAACTATTATGATCTGAAATTATTTACCTTTTCGCGTTATCTATGTTACATCATAAAAGAAACTGTTTTAGTTTCTAAATTCTGAAACCTTCGAGTTTAAAATATGAATGTTTTGAAGTAGTGTTGGAAACTGATGCATGAGTTAGTATAATATAATGACACTTGATCAACGTGATTATATTACAGTAAGTCATGCTGAGTTTCTAATGAAACATGATGATTCACAGGCTATAACATCATCATGTACCATGTTACACGACTCTTACATTCTACCAAATCTATAAACATATCAAGAACATAATATCCTGATAGTTCTATCTTTTCTGTTGAAGTCTGGTAATTTAACCAATCAAGATTGTGCTATTACAATTTCTCTCTTAGAACATTAGTTATGTTCATTCAAAACTTCATTCGAAACTTCATACCTACGAATTCTGGACCATTATTCGCTTGACTTAAAGTCGGGAAGAGAAAACAAAAGTATGGAACTCCAAAATATAAAGGAAATGAAGAGGGAGGATTTATAGTGAAATATCCGACAGGACAATCGAAATAAATCATCGCATTTAACCAAAGAGGATTCTAATTTCCTTAAGAATCAAATCTTATTACGAAGATTTTCTCTAAATCCCTTAAACTCTGGAAATCAATCCTATCTACGTAAAAAGATATGACAAATCTTCATTTACTCATTTTCACACTTTTGTAATAGCTTCACTCGTACTCTTCACATAAACGAATTGTTTTATCCATATTACTAACTGATGATAAAACTCTAAATTCCAACTCGTATGAGTCACGAAAACATACTTATTGTCAGCCATGACCATCTCAATCAAATTTTGGGACAAAATTTCTTTAACGGGTAGGTACTGTGATGACCCGAAAATTTCCGACCAAATTTAAACTTGATCTTAATATGATTTCGATATGATAAGCAAAGTCTGTAATGTTGAATCTCGAAAATTTTGAACTGTTTTCATATATTCATTTGGCCTTTGACTATTTCCGACGATTCACGAACAATTAATTGTAAATAGATATGTGTGTATATATATAAATAATAATTGGAAATGTAATTTGAATATTATATGTTATTGTTATCAAAATTAATTATGTAAAATAAAATAAAATATGATATTATAATAATTATTATTTAAAATATATCAATATATATATTTGAAGTATATATATATATATATATATATATATATATATATATATATATATATATATATATATATATATATTTATATATATATATATGTGTGTGATTTCAAATTCATTTAATAAACAATTGTAGCACTCGATGGTTATTTGAACAAGTTGAATTCAAACTTAGATGATTTTAAGAATAAACGGTGATCCGAAAATGGGTGATATAATTTATAGGCATATTAGAAATGTATTTAGGATCTAATTAGTAAATTTTATCACTTTTTATACTTTACCCAGAATCGAGCGGGACAGTTGATGTAATTTTTATTTAATAAATTAATGATCGAATTTTATACCATAATGACCAAAATAAATAAATATAGTTAATTTAAAATTTTGGGATTTTTTTGAACACTTTTATCACCCACTGATTAACAACGGACGACGATATATTCTCCATTAAAAATCGTCGGCAGTATATAGCCAAAGAACTATTCTTACCACACGTTTTCTTTCCTTATTCACATTTAATTTATATATTACTTTACTATTATTAATTATTGTTAGACTACAATTATAGAGATATATATGTGAGCTGTAATCACAATTAGAATCCTGTGACTTATTTGAAGCCACCTTATATTATATATGCACATATATACACTTTAGATTCTATTATCACCATTCTTCTTTCAATAACACTACCATCTCTTTTTCTTCTTCCTCACCTACAACCGACACCGGAGTTCACCACCACTAGACACCACCCTCATCATGAACTCGATCACCATCATCATCTTTGCATCTTGATTTGGCTCAACTCAAACAACCACCCTTGTAAATCACCAACTTTTAGTTATGTTACTTCTTCGATCACCAACAACAATTGGCTACCATCACCAAACGAACACCACTTAAACCATTGATCACCACTACACCACCTTGCACCACTCCACCTCGCCACCATCACTTTTGATCACCACGCAAGATCACTTTTGAACCACTAAACAACCGCCACCATTCCATCAACACCCACAACCACCACCATGGTTACCACCTTCATCGATCGTCATCAATTTTTTTATTTATTTACTCGATGAAAATCAAACAACACCGTTAATTGTTTACTAGTATGTGGTTCACAATTTACATGGTTACGTGGACAAACGTGAGAATCAAATGCCATACGAGTATTAACATGTTAGGACTCTTTTGGTTGCCATCTCAAAACTAAAAACCCTTCGGTTCTAGTCACAGTCAACAAGAAACCAAAATTTTTTTTGTTAAACTCATCGTCTTCATCACTCTTAAACCTACCACCCTCATATCATTGTTGATCACCTAAACCCACTTGTAGTTTACTCGTTTTCTTTTCTGTTTAAATTCAAAACCACACAAAACCACTTGAGTTGCTGCGTTTCTGTTCTGCTACTACACCATCGAAAATTTTAGATTTGCTTGTTGTTAATTACCTAACCATGACAAAACCTGCTTCTTTTTGTTCCTGTTTCCTGTCCCCATTTGAACACCCGGCATTTTCACAAAACCCATTTTGATCATCACCTTACTACCACCCTACAATGATTACCTCCAACACCACTAACCATCAATCGGCTATTGTTTATTTATGTTTTCGGTTTCGTTAGCAAGCTCCTAAACCAGACCATTAACATGTTGTGTTGTTGTTTCTCGAACGATACCATTAAACATCACCACCATCGACCACTTTTGGTTCACCACATGCTGCGGTTACTGTTGCTGTACACGAGTTCTATTTCTGTTTGATTGATCCGTGAATGACAAGGATATAATAATGATTAGGTGATATGATAACAATGATGGAAAATTAAAAGTGATGATAAAGCTATAAAGCCAATATGATAATGATATATTAATATTATACTGCAATATTGCTTTTGCTATTTTTTTTTATTTACGAGCCAAGACCAACATCTTGTTGTCAGCTGCTTATTTTTTTTTATATCATAATTCGTGTTCTAAAAAGAAAAGAGGAACAGAAACGATATCTATTAAGTTCCTAATGGACTGATATGTCGTAAGTGGGCTTCAAATTGGATTAAGCTTGTTGGACCACTTAAACTAACTACTAAGTTAGGCTATTAAGTGGGCTTAGAAGAATTTGAGTTTGGGCCGTTTTTGTTTGGAGTGCTTTGGGCCGTTACCTGTTTTCGGTTCCTAGTTGGGCTGCTAAGTTTTGTTGGGCCATTTATCACTTAGAATTTGGCCTTTGAACTAGCTCTTGTTGGACTAGATCAATTGGGTTACTAGCAATGACAAACCAAACTGAACCACTTCTAATCGGTTAAAGCTTTAGTGGTTCGATCATTTTGTTGATTCTATTGTCGAGCTTCAAACCCATTGACCACTCGTCTTTCTCATTCATTTTACTAAAGGTATAATTTATACCTTAACTTAAACTTTTGATTTTGATTATTTATAATATATAATTATATGAATAAACATGTTAAGTATTACAACTCGGTTAAAACGTATTTAATTTTGGTTAGAATAATTAACTGATCGATCTCATGCATGTATGCGTACGTATAAGTGTGTATGTATATACAAAGCTTATAAATCCTAAAGATATGTATAAATATATATGTATATATAACTCTTTTATTATTGTTCTTAGTATTATCATTTTCATTAGTATCAAAAATTAACATTATTATTATTATTATTATTATTATTATTATTATTATTATTATTATTATTATTATTATTATTATTAAAATAAGTATTAATATAAAAATTATCATTTATTATTAATATTGTTATTACTAATATTATTATCATCATAAAAAATATTATTTTACCATTATCATTATTAATATAAGTATTATTATTATTATCATTTGTAATAAAATTATCATTATTATTAAAACTATCATTATTATTATCATAACTAAGAAACATTTCTATGAATGTATATATTATAAGATATTAATATAATTATCTATGAAAACATTAATACATTGTAGTATATAATATATAAAAATAAATATATTCAAATTAATAATTAATATAACTTAAAATTTAGTTGTTCGATTACAAGTATATGTGTTAATATATATATATATTTGATATAGGTTTGTGAATCCGAGGCCAACCTTGCATTGTTCAGTACCGTCGTATGTATATTTTTACTACAAAATATCGTATCGTGAGTTTCATTTGCTCCCTTTTTAAATGCTTTTGCAATATATATTTTTGGGACTGAGAATACATGCGCTGATTTTATAAATGTTTGACGAAATAGACACAAGTACTCAAAATTACATTCTATGGTTGGATTATTAAACCGAATATCACCCTTTATAGTCTGGTAATCTAAGAATTAGGGAACAGAAACCCTAATTGACGCGAATTCTAAAGATAGATCTATTGGGCCTAACAAACCCCACCTGGGTTACGGATGCTTTAGTACTTCAATTTTATCATGTCCGATGAGAGTCCCGGAATGATGGGGATATTCTAGACACGTTTTATTAATGTCGGTTACCAGGTGTTCACCATATGAATGATTTTTAATTCGCGGGTTACGCGTATTATTTTGTACTCGGGTTACGTGTACAATTAAATATCTAGAAACCTTGTGGTCTATTAAAATGATAAAAATGATTGTTATGATAAACCTATGAACTCACCAACCTTTTGGTTGACACTTTAAAGCATGTTTATTCTCAGGTATGAAAGAAATCTTCCGCTGTGCATTTGCTCATTTTAAAGATATTACTTGGAGTCACTCATGGCATATTTAGATCAGTACCACGTAATGGGACCAAATGTTGATGCGTTCGTCCAGATGGATTAGGACGGGCTATCACAGGAACCATCATTTGGCAACTAACATGAAATATCTCACAAAATTACAAACTAATGGAGCCTATATTGCCATCCCATATTCACGTGAAGTATCACTCACACAAATACATTCACTTTTCAATTTTCTTGAATCAAACTCATCTCTCTCAAGTTCTCTCTTGGTGTTCTAAGTGTTCTTCATCATCTTCATCAAAATCTAGTTCAATCTAGCTCTTAAATCCATACATTTAACTAACTTACAAAACAACAACTCAAGAACACATCAAGAACACTTTCAAGTTTGCTAACTTACTTCCAATCTTGCAAATCCATTTTAAGTGATCGTCCAATCTCACTAAGTCTTTTTTATTTACCGTAGGTTATCATCCTAATTCAAGGTAATACTCATATTCAAACTTTGATCCAATTTTTACAACTATAATTATCTTAATTCAAGTAGTAATCTTACTTGAACTTGTTTTCGTGTCATGATTCTACTTCAAGAACTTCCAAGCCATCAAAGATCCTTTGAAGCTCAAGTTATTTCTTTATAATTTCTAGTAGGTTTACCTACTATACTTGAGGTATTAATGATGTTCATAACATCATTCGATTCATATATATATAACTATCTTATTCGAAGATTATAACTTGTAATGACTAGAATATAGTTTAGTTAATTCTAAACTTTTTCGCAAACAAAGTTAATCCTTCTAACTTAACTTTTAAAATCAATATAACACATGTTCTATATCTATAAGATATGCTAAATTAATGATTTAAAACTTGGAAACACGAAGGACACCGTAAAAACGGACATACGCCGTCGTAGTGAAACCGGGGGCTGTTTTGGGTTGGATAATTAAAAACTATGATAACCTTTGATTTAAAAGTTGTTCTTCTGGAAAAATGATATTTCATATAAACATGAAACTATATCCAAAAATCATGGTTAAACTCAAAGTGGAAGTATGTTTTTCAAAATGTTCATCACAATGTCGTTCTTTCGACGGAAATGACTACCTCTTACAAAAATGACTTGTAACCTGTATTTCCAATTATAAACTTATACTTTTTCTGTTTAGTTTCATCAATTTCAGTTCTTTATGAAACCATAGCAACTTGATTCACTCAAAACGGATTTAAAACGAAGAAGTTATGGGTAAAACAAAATTGGATATTTTTTCTTGTTTTAGCTACGTGAAACTTTGAAACAAATCTATACTAACCATAACTTAACTAACTTATATTGTATTATACATGTATTCTAACATATATTATGTAATCTTTATAGACCATAGACATGTATACAATGTTTTGACATATCATATCGACGTCATCTATATATATTATTTGGAATAACCATAGACACTCTATATGCGGTAATGCTCGAGTTAGCTATACAGGGTTGAGGTTGATTCCAAAATAATATATATACTTTGAGTTGTGATCGAGACTGAGACTTGTATACACTGGGTCGTGGATTGATTCGAGATAATATATATTGATTTATTTCTGTATTACTAACTGTGGACAACTAATTTTGGACTACTAACGTTGAACTGTTAACTTAACAAATTTAAAACGTCAAAACGTAATAAAAATGTTGTGAATATATTTCGATCATATGTTGATATATATGTATATATTTGTTATAGGTTCGTGAATCGATCCGTGACCAAGTCTTATTTTTCGACGAAGTGAAAATACGTGAAAGTGAGTTATAGTCTCACTTTTTTAATATCTAATATTTTTGGGATGAGAATACATGCAGTTTTATAAATGTTTTACAAAATAGACACAAGTACCTGAAACTACATTCTATGGTTGAATTATCGAAATCAAATATGCCTCTGTTAGCCTGGTAGCCTAAGAATTAGGAAACTGGCCCCTAATTGACGCGAATTCTAAAGATAGATCTATGGGCACTAACAAGCCCCAGTCAGAGAATTTGAACTGCTTTAGTACTTCGATTTTATCATGTCCGAAGAGAGTCCTGGAATGATGGGGATATTCTATATGCATCTTGTTAATATCGGTTACCAGATGTTCACCATATGAATGATTTTTATATCTATGTATGGGATATATATTTATGAGAAACGGAAATGAAATCATGTGGTCTATTATTATTATTATTATTATTATTATTATTATTATTATTATTATTATTATTATTATTATTATTATTATTATTATTATTATTATTATGATATAGGCTAAACCTATAACTCACCAACATTTTTGTTGACGTTTTAAGCATGTTTATTCTCAGGTGATTATTAGAAGCTTCCGCTATTGCATGCTAAATTAAGGACAAGAATCGGAGTCAGCATGCTTGTAATATATTGTTTAAAAACTGCATTCGGAGATTTAAATCGATGTGTAATATTATTGTAAACCATTATGTAATGGTCGTGTGAAAAATGTTATCTTTTAGATTATCATTACTTGATAATCTATGTTATGATTTTAAAACCTTTATCGATAAAATAAAGGTTATGGTTTGTTTTAAAAACGAATGCAGTCTTTGAAAAATGTCTCATATAGAGGTCAATACCTCGCAGGGAAATCAATTAATATGAAACGTTTATAATCGATATGAACGGGACATTTCAGTTGGTATCCGAGCGTTGGTCTTAGAGAACCAGAAATTTTTATTAGTGTGTCTAATCGAGTTTATTAGGATGCATTAGTGAGTCTGGACTTCGACCGTGTTTGCTTTAAAAATGATTGCCTAACACTTTTGTTGGAAACTATATATTTTTTACATGTAAATATTATGTGCTATATTAATCTCTTAACGTGTTTGATATTGTGTAATAGATGTCTACCTCTAGTACAAATCCCATCGACTCACCTAATAATAATAATGAAGAGTCGAATGTATTTTGGGAAGATTCACAAATTTCGGAAGAAGAAGAAGAACCGGAAGAAGAGGAACCGGAAGAAGAGGAACCGGAAGAAGAGGTTCCGGAGGAGAAAATATTAAGAACCACAAAAAACGGTTAAATAAAAGAAAATCCTCAACCAATGGACCAAAGTTAAAAATGGTCAATGGTGATTCCGTCGAGGAAGAAAAATATTGGGAAAATTACCAATTTTCTGATAAATCGGATCCCGACGAGGATTTCGATGATGTTATAGAAATTATCTCGGCCCAATTTAAGATAGCAAAAGAAAATAATAAGGGAAAAGCTATCAAAATAGAGAAACCTGAGTCCAAAACCGATGAACTTTATGTTAACATGAAATATCCCGATGGGATATACCGTAAACACCCGTATTTCTTAAATTTCAACTATATCCTGGGAACATCAAAATCACTAGGTTTTTCTAAACTATTTGTGAAAATTACAGCTCGTATTAGAGGAGCACCATGTATCCCTAGGAAATTAGCAAAACGAACCAAGTCCGAGGAGGAAGAAACAAGTGAGTCAGAATAAAGAATTGTAATCATGCTGTGTAATATGTGTACTATAGTGTGCTTGTACTTTTATGCTGTATGTAAAAATTGCTTGTAATGTTTGTATTCTATCATCCTTTACAAGATCTAATTTTTCATCTCCTTTACAGTATAAAAATACAAAATGGACGTTAAGGATAGATAACCGAATATTTTAGAAGACCTACCAGGGGATATGATTGATGAAATCTTGTCTAGAGTTGGTCAGAATTCATCGGCTCAATTTTTTACGGCGAGATTAGTTTGTAGGAAATTTGATAGACGTTCTAGGCATGCCTTGGTTTATAAAAGGCTTTCCTTCGATAGATGGTGTATATCGCATTGGGGAGACCTTAAGTTAAGCCATGTTTTCTTTAAGGCATTGTGTGCGGGAAACCCTAATGCAATTTTCCGCTACTGGTTGAGAGCCTATTTTGACTCCACATATCCCAACATAGGACTTCGTTCTTTAGAAAGAGCTTCAAACATACAACTTAAAGAAGCGTGTTATGTTTACGGGTTAGTGATGTTCGCTTCTCACCAAATTCAGAAAAAGAACATCGGATTGTAACTCCTTAATAAAACATTCCCACAGGTGACAGATTCAATAGTTGGGGTGAGAAATAAGGTTTTTAAATTGTTACGGGGCTGTTGGATATTTCGTAACCCCCGTCCTTTTGACGACATTACAACGTGCTGCCTTGCCAATGGTCACAACAGTTATTCCCCACTTGATCAAGGATGGGAAATAGTACTATTAAAACCCGAATGCATGACTTGTTTCCGATCTTATGAATTACGTGTCTTTATTGCCTTCACTGAACAGTTTGAGTTTCACTAGAATTGTCCTAACAACTGCCTGGTATTATGGTCATCGTGTGCCTTATTTCATGTTGTATGTAAAATAACGGTATTGTATGATTGTATGATATTGTATCGAAAAATTAAGCGTGAAATATTAATGAATTAAAGTTTTTCATGATAGAATATTATGTTGATAGTAGTAGTAATTTTTGTACTAGCTATTAAGTATGAACTTTAACGGGTAGGTAACACCCTAATCACAATTATAAAATGCTAATATGAAGAAAAAGCTTTTATAATAAGTTCATATCATGCTACAAAATACTACTCTTAATATTCTATATGATTAACTTAATTCTTTTGGCTATTTTTGAAGGAAATGGCACCAACTACTAGGCAGAACTTGAATTTGAGCGAGGAAGATTTTTGTGCATTCCTTGCTGCAAATATAGCTGCAGTACAGGTTGCGATGCAAAATAACAATAACTCCGAATCCATCAATGGAACAAATTCCACAAGAAATCGTGTAGGATGCTCCTACAAGGAATTCACTGCCTGCAAACCTATGGAATTCGATGGAACCGAAGGACCAATCGGATTAAAACGGTGGACCGAGAAGGTCGAATCGGTGTTTGCCATAAGTAAATGTACTGAAGAAGACAAGGTAAAGTACGCTACGCATACCTTCACGGGTACTGTGTTAACATGGTGGAACACTTATCTCGAGCAGGAGGGACAAGATGTTGCTTACGCATTACCGTGGTCAGCATTCAAACACCTGATGACTGAACAGTACCGTCCTAGAAACGAGGTCAATAAGCTCAAGGTAGAGCTTAGAGGATTACGAGCGCAAGGATTCGATATTACCACGTACGAACGACGATTCACAGAGTTGTGCCTATTGTGTCCAAGAGTGTTCGAAGATGAAGAAGAGAAGATCGACGCATTTGTAAAAGGGTTACCAGAAAGGATTCAAAAAGATGTGAGTTCACACGAGCCCGCCTCCATACAAAAGGCAAGTCGAATGGCTCACAAACTCATAAACCAGATTGAGGGAATAATTAAAGAGCAGGCGGCCGAAGAAGCCAACATGAAACAAGTCAAGAGAAAGTGGGAGGAAAACAGTGACAAGAGTCACCAATTCAACAACAATAATCACAACATCAATCGCAACAACTATCCCAATAACCGCAACATCAATCGCAACAACAGCAATCACAATTCCAGCAACAACTACAATAACCACCATAACAACCACAACAAACATCCCAACAACAAGAACTACAACAATCATTCCAACAACAATAACAACCGCAACAACAACAATTCCTATAACAACAAGAAGCAGAAACAGCCATGTCAAAGGTGTGAAGAGTACCATCCGAATGTGTTCTGCACAACATTTTGTACCAAGTGTAATAGAAATGGTCATGGTAAGACGAAGTGTGAGGTCTACGAACCGATGAATAACAAAATTAAAGGAACAAATAATGTCGCTGTAGTTTGTCATGGATATGGAAAACCGGGCCACATTATTAGAAATTGCCCGAATCAGGGGAATACTAATGGACAAGGCCGTGGAAGAGTTTTCAATATTAATGCGGCAGAAGCGCAGGAAGACCCGGAGCTTGTTACAGGTACGTTTCTTATTGACAATAAATCTGCTTATGTTTTATTTGATTCGGGTGCGGATAGAAGCTATATGAGTAGAAATTTTTGTGCTAAATTAAGTTGTCTATTGATGCCCTTGGATAATTAATTTTTACTCGAATTAGCAAATGGTAAATTAATTACAGCAGATAAAATATGTCGGAATCGAGAAATTAAATTGGTTAGCGAAACGTTTAAGATTGATTTGATACCAGTAGAGTTAGGGAGTTTTGATATGATAATTGGCATGGACTGGTTGAAAGAGGTGAAAGCAGAGATCGTTTGTTACAAAAATGCGATTCGCATTATGCGCGAAAAGAGAAAACCCTTAATGGTGTACGGAGAGAAGAACAACGCGAAGTTAAATCTTATTAGTAATTTGAAGGTGCAAAAGCTAATAAGAAAAGGTTGCTATGCCGTTCTAGTACACATTGAAGAAGTCAAACTCAAAGAAAATAACATCAATGATGTTCCCGTCGCAAAAGAATTTCCCGATGTATTTCCGAAAGAATTACTGTGACTACCTCCACACCAATCTGTTGAATTTCAAATAGATCTTGTACCAGGAGCTGCACCAATAGCTCGTGCTCCATACAGACTTGCACCCAGTGAAATGAAGGAACTCCAAAGCCAATTACAAGAACTTTTAGAGCGTGGTTTCATTCGACCAAGCACATCACCGTGGGGAGCTCCTGTTTTGTTTGTCAAAAAAAAGATGGTACATTCAGGTTGTGTATCGACTACCGAGAGTTGAACAAACTTACCATCAAGAACCGTTATCCACTACCAAGAATCGATGACTTGTTTGATCAGCTGAAAGGTTCGTCAGTTTACTAGAAGATTGATTTACGTTCTGGATATCATCAAATGAGGGTGAAGGAGGATGATATTCCGAAGACTGCTTTTAGAACGTGTTACGGTCATTATGAGTTTATGGTTATGCCGTTTGGATTAACTAACGCACCAGCTGTGTTCATGGACCTCATGAACCGAGTGTGTGGACCATATCTTGACAAGTTTGTCATTGTTTTCATTGATGACATACTTATTTACTCAAAGAATGATCAAGAGCATGGGGAACACTTGAGAAAAGTGCTAGAATTGTTGAGGAAGGAAAAATTGTACGCTAAATTTTCAAAGTGTGCATTCTGGTTGAAAGAAGTTCAATTCCTCGGTCATATAGTGAACAAAGAAGGTATTCAAGTTGATCTGGCAAAGATTGAAACCGTTGAGAAGTGGGAAACACCGAAAACCCCGACGCAAATACGCCAATTTTTGGGATTGGCTGGTTACTACAGAAGATTCATCCAAGATTTTTCCAAAATAGCAAAACCCTTTACCGCATTAACGCATAAAGGGAAGAAATTTGAATGGAAGGATGAGCAAGAAAGAGCATTTCAATTGTTAAAGAAAAAGTTAACTACGGCACCTATATTGTCATTGCCTGAAGGGAATGATGATTTTGTGATTTATTGTGATGCCTCAAAGCAAGGTCTCGGTTGTGTATTAATGCAACGAACGAAGGTAATTGCTTATGCGTCCAGACAATTAAAGATTCATGAGCAAAATTATACGACTCACGATTTGGAATTGGGCGATGTTGTTTTTGCATTAAAGACATGGAGGCACTACTTATATGGGGTTGAGAGTATTATATATACCGACCATAAAAGTCTCCAACATATATTTGACCAGAAACAACTGAACATGAGGCAGCGTAGGTAGATTGAGTTGTTGAATGATTACGATTTTGAGATTCGTTACCACCCGGGGAAGGAGAATGTGGTAGCTGACGCTTTGAGTAGAAAGGATAGAGAACCTATGCGGGTAAAAGCTATGAATATAATTATTCGTAATAACCTTACTACTCAAATAAAGGAGGCGCAACAGAGAGTTTTAAAAGAGGGAAATTTGAAGAATGAAATACCCAAAGGATCGGAGAAACATCTTAATGTTCGGGAAGACGGAACCCGGTATAGGGCTGAAAGAATTTGGGTACCAAAGTTTGGAGATGTGAGAGAAATGGTACTTAGGGAAGCACATAAAACCAGATACTTAATACATCCCGTAGCGAGAAAGATGTACAAAGATCTCAAGAAACATTTTTAGTGGCCGGGTATGAAAGCCAATATTGCTAAATACGTAGGAGAATGTTTGACGTGTTCTAAGGTAAAAGCTGAACATCAGAAACCATCAGGTCTACTTCAAAAACCTGAAATCCCGGAGTGAAAATGGGAAAACATTACCATGGATTTCATTACTAAATTTCCAAGGACTGCAAGTGGTTATGATACTATTTGGGTAATAGTCGATCGTCTCACCAAATCAGCAAACTTTCTACCAATGCGAGAAGATGATAAAATGGAAAAGTTAGCACGACTATACTTGAAGGAAGTCGTCTCTAGATACGGAATACCAATCTCTATTATCTCAAATAGGGATGGTAGATTTGTTTCAAGATTTTGGCAGATGTTACAACAAGAATTGGGAACTCGTCTGGACATGAGTACTGCCTATCATCCACAAACTGATGGGCAGAGTGAAAGGATGATACAGACCCTTGAAGATATGCTACGAGCATGTGTTATTGATTTTGGAAACAGTTGGGATCGACATCTACCGTTAGCAGAATTTTCATACAACAATAGTTACCACTCAAGTATTGAGATGGCACCGTTTGAGGCACTTTATGGCAGAAAGTGCAGGTCTTCGATTTGTTGGAGCGAAGTGGGGGATAGACAAATTACGGGTCCGGGGATTATCTAAGAAACTACCGATAAAATTATTCAAATTCAACAACAGTTGAAAACTGCCCAGAGTCGACAAAAGGGCTACACTGACAGTAAAAGAAAAGATATAAAATTTGAAATTGGTGACATGGTCATGCTTAAAGTATCACCTTGGAAAGGTGTTGTTCATTTTGGAAAACGGGGAAAACTAAACTCGAGATACATTGGGCCATTCAATAATATTGATCGTGTCGGACCGGTAGCTTACCAACTTGAATTACCGCAATAATTAGCTGGCGTAGATAATACCTTTCACGTCTCGAATCTGAAGAAATGCTTAGCTAAAGAAGATCTCACTATTCCTTTAGACGAAATTAAAATCAACGAAAAACTACAATTCGTTGAAGAACCCGTCGAGATAAATGGATCGTGAGGTTAAAGGACTTAAGCAAAACAAAATACCAATCGTTAAGGTTCGATGGAATTCTTGTAGAGGACCCGAGTTCACCTGGGACTGTGAAGATCAGATGAAGAAGAAATACCCACACTTATTTCCAGATGATACGTCAAGACCTCCAACTGCCCAGTTTGTCCGATGATTCACGAACGTTATAACTTGTATATGACATGATATTATATATATGAACATATATATATATATATATATATATATATATATATATATATATATATATATATATATATATATATATATATATATATATATATATATATATATATATATTTAACATGATGAAATGATAATTAAAGTATCTCATTATGTATATTAACAGTGAACCTTATACATAAAACAAGACTACTAACTTAAGAAATTCAAAACGATATCTATACGTAACGATTATCGTTGTAATAACGTCTTAATATTTATATATCATATTAAGATATATTAGTACATCATGTTATCATGATAATGTAACAATTTAACATCTCATTAAATATAATAACAATGGGATTAATTACATTTAACGAAATCGTTAACTTAAAGGTTTCGAAACAACACTTACATGTAACAACTAACGATGACTTAACGACTCAGTTAAAATGTATATACATGTAGTGTATTAAGATGTATTAATATACTTTTGGAAGACTTCAAGACACATATCAAAGTACTTCTACTTAACAAAAATGCTTACAATTGCATTCTCATTCATTTTCATCAACAATTCTACTCGTATGTACTCGTATTCGTACTTGTACAATACACAGATCCTAGATGTATATACTATTGGTATATACACTTCAATTATTAACTCTTAGCAGCCTTAATGAGTCACCTAAACATGTAGGAACCATCATTTGGCAACTAGCATGAAATTTCTCACAAAATTACAAACTAATGGAGCCTATATTGCCATCCCATATTCACGTGAAGTATCACTCACACAAACACATTCACTTTTCAATTTTCTTGAATCAAACTCATCTCTCTCAAGTTCTCTCTTGGTGTTCTAAGTGTTCTTCATCATCTTCATCAAATTCTAGTTCAATCTAGCTCTTAAATCCATACATAAACTAACTTACAAAACAACAACTCAAGAACACATCAAGAACACTTCCAAGTTTGCTAACTTACTTCCAATCTTGAAAATACATTTCAAGTGATCATCCAACCTCACTAAATCTTTGTTATTTACAGTAGATTATCATCCTAATTCAAGGTAATACTCGTATTCAAACTTTGATCCAATTTCTACAACTATAATTATCTTAATTCATGTAGTAATCTTACTTGAACTTATTTTCGTGTCATGATTCTACTTCAAGAACTTCCAAGCCATCAAAATTCTTTGAAGCTCAAGTTATTTTTTCATCATTTCCAGTAGGTTTACCTACTATACTTGAGGTAGTAATGATGTTCATAACATCATTCGATTCATATATATATATATATATATATATATATATATATATATATATATATATATATATATATATATATATATATATATATATATATATATATATATATATATATATATATATATAACTATCTTATTCGAAGATTATAACTTGTATTCACTAGAATATAGTTTAGTTAATTCTAAACTTGTTCGCAAACAAAGTTAATCCTTCTAACTTAACATTTAAAATCAACTTAACAGATGTTCTATATCTATAAGATATGCTAACTTAATGATTTAAAACTTGGAAACACGAAGAACACCGTAAAAATGGACATAGGTATTAATTTTATTTTGGCCTATTTAATAGGTATTGTTTCCAGCTAAACAGTACAAGAATATATAGATATTCATTTTGGGCCAAGCCCTAATCTAGACATCACAATGGGCTTGACATAAAACTATATCATATCTCATCTAAAATTATAGTGAAACCGGGGGCTGTTTTGGGTTGGATAATTAAAAACTATAATAACCTTTGATTTAAAAGTTGTTCTTATGTAAAAATGATATTTCATATGAACATGAAACTATATCCAAAAATCATGGTTAAACTCAAAGTGGAAGTATGTTTATCAAAATGGTCATCAAGATGTCATTCTTTCAACGGAAATGACTACCTCTTAAAAAAATGACTTGTAACCTGTATTTCTGACTATAAACTAAACTTTTTATGTTTAGTTTCATAAATTTCAGTTCTTTATGAAACCATAGCAACTTGATTCACTCAAAACGGATTTAAAACGAAGAAGTTATGGGTAAAACAAAATTGGATATTTTTGCTTGTTTTAGCTACGTGAAACTTTGTAACAAATCTATACTAACCATAACTTAACTAACTTATATTGTATTATACATGTATTCTAACATATATTATGTAATCTTGATAGACCATAGACACGTATAAAATGTTTTGACATATCATATCGACGTCATCTATATATATTATTTGGAATAACCATAGACACTCTATATGCGGTAATGCTCGAGTTAGCTATACAGGGTTGAGGTTCATTCCAAAATAATATATATACTTTGAGTTGTGATCGAGTCTGAGACTTGTATACACTGGGTCGTGGATTGATTCGAGATAATATATATTGATTTATTTCTGTATTACTAACTGTGGACAACTAATTGTGGACTACTAACGTTGGACTGTTAACTTAACAAATTTAAAACGTCAAAACGTAATAAAAATGTTGTGAATATATTTTGATCATATGTTGATATATATGTATATATTTTTTATAGGTTCGTGAATCGACCCGTGGCAAGTCTTATTTTCCGACGAAGTGAAAATACGTGAAAGTGAGTTATAGTCCCACTTTTTTAAAATCTAATATTTTTGGGATGAGAATACATGTAGTTTTATAAATATTTTATAAAATAGACACAAGTACCTGAAACTACATTCTATGGTTGAATTATCGAAATCGAATATGCCCCTGTTAGCTTGGTAGCCTAAGAATTAGGAAACTGGCCTCTAATTGACGTGAATCCTAAAGATAGATCTGTGGGCACTGGCACTAACAAGCCCCAGTCAGAGAATTTGAACTGCTTTAGTACTTCGATTTTATCATGTCCGAAGGGAGTCCCGGAATGATGGGGATATTCTATATGCATCTTGTTAATGTCGGTTACCAGGTATTCACCATATGAATGATTTTTATCTCTATGTATGGGATATATATTTATGAGAAACAGAAATGAAATCTTGTGGTCTATTATTATTATTATGATATAGGCTAAACTTATAACTCACCAACATTTTTATTGACGTTTTAAGCATGTTTATTCTCAGGTGATTATTAGAAGCTTCCGCTGTTGCATGCTAAATTAAGGACAAGAATCGGAGTCAGCATGCTTGTAATATATTGTTTAAAAACTGCATTCGGAGATTTAAATCAATGTATAATATTATTGTAAGCCATTATGTAATGATCGTGTGAAAAATGTTATCTTTTAGATTATCATTACTTGATAATCTACGTTATGGTTTTAAAACCTTTATCGATAAAATAAAGGTTATGGTTTGTTTTAAAAATGAATGCAGTCTTTGAAAAACGTCTCATATAGAGGTCAATACCTCGCAGGGAAATCAATTAATATGAAACGTTTATAATCGATATGAACGGGACATTTCAGTTAAAAGGAATAATAATACCTATAATAATATGTCTGGTAATAAAGTTGTGAGCAATTATTCTTTGTCTGATACTAATACTAATAATAGTGTTAGTTTTCTGCCTTTTTCAAATGAACAAGTTTCTAAACTGATGAGTTTAATCAATGATAAAAGTGTTGAAACAAGTGCTCATTCCAACATGGAAGGTAATTTTCTTAGTAACAATGAGTTTTTTAATGCACATATAAATAAATATTTTCATCCAAATTCATCTAAGAATTCTGAAAGTATAAATCTGGGTTTGATCATTGATTTAGGAGCAACACAACATATGACTGTTTCAACAAAAGATATGTTTAATGTTGTTAATGTCACTAATCTTGGTTTAGCTGTTAGTCATCTCAATGGTACATTTGCTAAAGTTACTCCTATTAGAAATCGTAAGTTAACAAACAAAATTGTTTTATATGATACTCTTGTTATTCCTGAATATTCTGTAAGTTTGTTGTCTGTTTTTAAAATGTCTTGGGATAATAAATTATCTGTTAGTTTTGATGAGAATTTGTATTATGTTCAGGATTTCATTCATGTGAGGAGTCAAAGGATTGGTAGACACTTTGGTGGTTTGTATATGTTTGATGATAAATCTGTGATTAATGGTAATTGTTTGAATAGTTTTGTGTATATGTCTAATAGTTTATGGCATTGTAGACTTGATCACCATGTTGACCCTGTGCTTAAGATTATTAAGCAAAGAGTTGGCAGTGTTGATTCTGTTGATGTTGGTATATGTGATATTTGTCATAGGGTAAGCAATTAAGGGAACCTTTTCCCTTGAGTAACCATAAATCCAAAGAATTGGATGATCTCATTCACTTGGATTTATGGGGGCCTTATAAGGTTACTAGCAGAGAAGGTTAAGCCTTTTCTTACAATTGTTGATGATTACAGCATAGCTGTATGATTATATCTTTTGAAAACAAAAGAGGAGGTCTTTTCTAATATTGAGTTGTTTATTAACCTAATTAAAAATCAATTTCAGAAAACTATTAAAGTCATTAGAACTGATAATGGTACTGAATTCATCAATAATAGGTTAAGTGTCTTTTGTAGTCAAAATGGTATTATTCATCAAACTACTTATGTATATACTCCTCAACAAAATGATATAGTTGAAAGAAAGCATAGACATTTATCAAATGTTGCTAGGTCTTTAATGTTTTAAAGTGGTATTCCTCTTAATATGTGGCCTGAGTGTATTTTAACTTCTACATATCTTATCAACAGGTTACCTTCATCATTGTTGTCTGTTAGTTCTCCTTTTAAAATGGTTTTTGGTTTTGAACCAAATCTTTCTCACCTAAGGGTGTTTGGATGTATGTGTTTTTATACTGTCTTAAATGAGCTAGATAAGTTTAAAAGTAGGTCTGAAAAGTGTGTTTTTATTGGTTACTTTTTATGTAAAAAGGGTTATAAATTGTTTAGTCTTGATAGAAGTCTTGATAGAAAAATTATTTTATTTTTAAGAGATGTTAAATTTTATGAAAATATTTTTCCTTTTAAGTCTTCTATGTCTGATAATCAAAATGTTGAAAATTCTTTTAATCATTTTAATTTCTTTGAGTCTGGTCTTAAAACTTACATCCATTCATCAAGTCCCAATGATGAAGTTGGGGAACATGGTAATGATAGTGAGAATGATAGTAGTGGCATTGATCCTGTAGACATCAGTGATGGTACTTCATCATCTGTAACTCAGGATACCACTGCAACTTTTCATGATCATGAATAACCACCTGAGGGCAATAATATTTCAAAAAATTCTAGTCAAAACACTGAAAATGTAGAGACTGACACTATTGTTGAAGGTAACCTTGATACAACTGTTGAAGATGATCATGAATTGAATAATAGAAGGTCTAGTAAACCTAGAGTTTTTCCTAGCAAGTATGCGGATTATCAGATTGATAGTAAAGTTAGGTATTCTCTTAGTAATGTTGTGTGTTATTCTAGTTTGTCTGAACAAAATAAATGTTTTGTTACTCAACTTGATAAGTCTATTGAACCTAATGATTATAAGGAAGCATTGCAAGATAATAACTAGATTGAAGCTATGAATAGTGAGATAGAAGCTTTAATTACTGAGTTACCTGAATATAGGAAAGCTATAGGTTCTAAATGGGTATTTAAGATAAAAATATAAATCATCAGGAGAAATTGAAAGATATAAAGCTAGGTTAGTAGCAAAAGGATATAGTCAAAGAGAAGGTGTTGATTTTGATGAAACATTTAGCCATGTAGCTAAAATGGTAACTGTTAGATGTTTGTTAAACCTAGATGTGCAAAATGATTGGTGCTTGTTTCAGTTAGACATAAATAATGCATTTTTATATGGTGAGTTAACTGAAGATATCTATATGAAATTACCTCAAGGTTTTTTTGACGAAAATGATCAAAGAGTATGTAAATTGAACAAATATTTATATGGATTGAAATAGGCTCCAAGAAAGTGGAATGAAAAGCTTACTTATGCTCTTAAAGAATTTGATTTTATTTAAAGCTTAAATGACTATTCTTTGTATATACATTATGCTGATTCCGTTTTCATGTTTCTTCTTGTTTATGTAGATGATATAATTATTACTTGAAATAGTGTTGATGAAATCACTAAGGTTAAAGATTTTCTTAAAATTAAATTTATGATTAAGGACTTAGGAGAGTTAAAGTATTTTTTAGGTATTGAAATTGTGAAATATGATAAAGGTGTTTGTATGTGTCAGAGAAATTATTGATTAGATTTATTAAGTGATTTTGGTATGCTTGGTTCTAAACCAATTCAAACTCCTCTTGAGTCAAATTCTTATATTTCTACTTGTGAAACTGAAAATGATAAATTAATTAGTAACATTTCTGAATATCAAAAATTAGTTGGAAAGCTAATTTATCTTACTTTAACCAGACCAAATATTTCTTTTTCTGTTCAGTGTCATAGTCAGTATATGCATGCTCCTTTAGATTCACATGTTAAACTTGTTTTTAGAGTTTTAAGGTATCTGAAGTGTTCTCCAGGTAGAGGTATTCAGATCAGTAAAGGTAATACTCATTCTTTAACTGCTTTTTCAGATGCAGATTGGGGTAAGTGTTTAGGTTCTAGAAAATTTGTAACTGGGTTATTTATTTTCTTAAATGGTTCACTTATTTCATGGAAAAACAAAAAACAAGCCACAGTTTCTAGATCTTCTACTGAATCCAAGTATAGAGCTCTTGCAGCCACTACTTGTGAAATAATTTGGATTGTAAAATTGTTAAAGTATTTTAAGATTAACAACATTTTACCTGTTGAATGTGTGATAATAGTTCTGCTCTTCTTTTAACTGCAAATCCTGTTCTTCATGAGATGTCAAAGCATTTTGAAATTGATATTCATGTTGTTAGAGAAAAAATTCTGTCTGGTTTGATTAAAAATGTATATGTTCAATCTGCAAATCAAATTGCAGATATCTTTACTAAAGTATTAAGTAAATTTCAACATGATTTTTGTGTGAAAAATTGGGTACGATCAACTTATTTAAAGATAAGATTGAGGGAGGGTGTTGAATTATGATATTTTTTGCATTCAATCTTATCTTTTTTTTTATCTAACTTAGTTTGTTTAATTGTTTTATTTTTAGTTTATATAGTGTTGTTGATGTTGAGGGACTGCTGTGGCATTTCATCATAGTTGCTGTAGAGTATAGAAGTGCATGGGCTTGCTAGTATTTTGGTGGAAGTTGCTGCTATATATAGAGGGCTACTGTGCATTCTAGGGTTGTCGATTTTGCTGCTCATTCTACTCGCAAACCCTAATTTCATCAATCATCCTCTTGTTCTTGATCCAGTAATTTGTATTAAGTTTTCTATATTTGTTCATCACTCTGGTGAACAATTTTGATATTGTTTAGTCTTATGGTTGCAATCATAGCTGTTTCTTCTTTGATCCTAGATCTATTGTTTGTATTTTGGAGATTATTGTGTATTCGATTTACTATTTTCTACGAACATTAAAGGCAAACTAAAGGGATCATTCGTAATTTATACGATTAAAAGATTCAAAGACTCACAAGACTATAACTAGTTTTGTGATTGAGAATTTTTTTAGTTTTTAATCGTGATATTTGACACTGTTCATGACACTCACATAAAGGTATGGCCTGTAGTATTTGAATCAATCATGTGATTTAGTGACCAACATGAGTATCAAATAATCATAAAGTGATTAAAAACATTCTACTCAAAGTACATAAACAACAATTTCCCCTTGTTTTTCTCCATATCAAGTACAAAATGTCATAATTCTTATGTCTGGTAGAAAACAATGTGGGATAGGTGGCTAAACTAAGTTTGCTATTCTAAAAGAAAAACAATGTAATTTAGAAGATAAATAATTGTTTTTTGATTTAATTATTACGGAGTATATTATAATTATAACTTATAACTTACGGGAAAAATACCATATCTTAGTCAATGAGTCTTTAAAGCATCCTTTCCACCTGTAAATGTAATGAAATCTACATGATAATCAGATTCTCTCTTTGTACAAGTGAAATTACAATCATGCCCTTAATTGGGTATCACGGAACCTTTGTCATTTCTTATGAACATGAATCTCCCTGTGGAAACAGATCTGTTCATTCTCTTTGTGTAGTTACTATTTTCTCCTTTTGATGGACCGACTTCTTCGCGCTCATGATCATCATGATCTTCTTCAACTCTTAATATATCAGCTATCAAAAGATTTTGATTTTGGCAATACATTGATCCCAATGAAGTTGATCTTCTAACTTCTTGAACTTCTTGACCAATTCCAATCCCCATGTTCATTTCGTGAAAAGGGTATTCCCGTAAATTCTCACTTGTGACGACGCGATTATCTTGTGGTGCCTCTTCCACAACAAGAACAAGAGCATTCCTCCTTTGGAAAGAAAGAGAAGATACATTAAAATTGGTAGATCTTATTTGTGATTCCGAACGTCGTTGGAATGGAATTGGGAGACCGGGCATGACATGTGATCGACACAATGGACAACTAGAATGAGACGTAAGCCATGTATCAATACAAGGAAGATGAAATGCATGACCACATTTTGGCAATAATCTTAAACTTTCACCTTCTTGAAACTCACTTAGACATACGGCACAATCCGACCCGTCTACCACTCCATCACCTTTCATGTACTTGCATACCGCGATAGACTTGATCAAAGACTCATCAAGTCCACCATTTGCATGTTGCAAATGGTCATGATGAGTTGTTGATTGATTCCGGCTTTGAGATTCTTGAGAAGAATTAATATTTGTATTCGATTCGTTTCCTCTCCTTTTACAATATTTGGTGATGATGGTGTAGTAGCTAACTAAAAGGAAGGCACTAGCTAAAATCCCAATCACTACAATAATGAGAGGAGAGAAATTCATGCCCGAATCATCGTCGCCGGATTGGAACGATGGCGGTGGTGGGAATATTAAGTAGCACCATTGTGGACAATATATGCTACAAATGCCTTGTGAACAATCTCTGTAACCATCATAAGGTGGAAAATTGGTGTTGCTAGGGTTGCTCATAGAGCCCATGACCACCAAAAATATCTATGATCAAACTAGCTAGTACAACTTAACACAACCACAATAACATGTGTAGATCCAAATAAGTGAAAAATAAAGAGGAGTAAAGAAAGGGGTCTTAGATGTGAAGGGAAGCAAAGTAAGGAGTAGGGTTCATGTGTTTCCTAATATTCTTGTGTTGGTGTACTTTATCTTTTGTTGGTCTATCATCTTAATTTTTCTTTAAATTTTTGGGTTCACTTTATCTTTATGTTAAGCGAAAATGATAGATAGTTGACCCATAAGGGTTGGGTTGGGAGTGGTTGAGTTGATTTAATAAATATTGGATGCTGATCACTCAACCTCCAAGTTCTGGCAAGGCTTAATCTTAGTTTGGTAAAATATGGATATGTGGGTTTCACCAAACCTTGATGACTATGAACTTATAAAATAAATCATTCAACGTAATCAATTGATTCCTTGTTATTTATTTTTCATTTTTTGTAGTTTTGAATAAAATAAGTCAAGACTGCCAATGTATCTCACTAAATTTTATGTTAAAACATTTTTAAATAAATGAAATTATTTAGAATAATATATTCTACTATAGATGTTATTAAAATATGAAATATATCTGTAGTAGCTTTATACATTATACTGTATTATTAGTTGATTCTTACTCCATTTTTAAGACTGGACAACCCTTAAGGCTATCATTAACATTCATGAAGTATATATATATCGATTACATATTAACTTTAAAATGATGAATTATTAAGTTGTACAATATTTGTATGTACGTTAATAATATTCCTTAAAGTCGCCGTTAAAAAAACTTCTTTATTAATACAAAACTGAATACAAACGGTACAATCAATGAAATGAAAATACTTCATTTTTTTGTTGAATATAAGATAACTTATATAGAAACGAAGACGTTTTGAAAAAAAAAACGTCAACAACCGTGAAATACAAAAAACGGGGGCCGGGCCGTGGCTCGCTCCTAGAAAGCTACAGAGAAACAATAACTATGTATAACCGAGCCACACCCGCTAAACCGAACTAACCAAGCATCAAAACAGCTAAACAAGGAAACAACATGAAAGCCTAAACCGCACAAACCAAACCCATACAAATACAATAAACAAGAAAGACGAACCAAAACGAAACTAAAACTAAAGAGAACATAGGATCAACCTTTTTAAGTTACCGTTGACCGTCTCCAGACCAACTCTCTTGCCCGCGCAAGAGTTGTGCCCACCCGAGAGAATACTCAGTCATAAGGAAGTAAGTGTATAAAGTTATTATTCCAATTCAAATCCAAATCAAATCAAATAAATATAATTATAAATAAATTATTATAATAAATATATATAATAAAATTAATGTTGAACATTCTAAAACTTATAAATCCGGCCGGAACCTTTTTTATGAGATGGTCACTATCTCCATTGACCTTTTAGATGGTAAAATATAAAACATTCTAAAAAACCATGAAACAATATTATCATAACAAATGACACGTGCAACCACGGGTTTGTTTAAATGAAAATAGTTTAATAATATATTTTAGGTATTAAGTGAATTTAAACGCTAAAGTCATTTCGTTTAATGACCCGATGGATTCCGACTAAGAAACTTCTCGTTATTTTTACAAACACATTGATGTAATTAACTTGGTCGGAATCAATGAACCACATTTATTCCCTCACCATCATCTTCCAATTTTCATCACAATTACTATTTTACTTGTCATAAAAGTCTTTATTAGAACCTTTTATTAAGACGTGTATTTCGCATACATATATAACGTAATTAATCTCGTAAAGATAACTCATATTTGAATTTGAATAATAATATAATAATAATTAATGAGAGTGAATTTTTTCCCGAAAAAATGAAATAAATAAATAAGTAGATTTAATTTAATTAGTCATTAATTAAATTAATGACGTCACCTTAAGAGCTTAGATTTTTTTCTTTTTCGTTTTGATTTTTTCTTAAAAAATGAATTAACCTAATAATGACATCATCATTATAGGATTTTAATAGAAACTATAGATAATCAAATTTTATTATTATTTTGGTAGTATTTATTTAAGGATAAGACTCGGTAACTTACAAAATGTAGCTAAATACAAAAGTAGATTAAGTAGCTAGATTTTGGTAGTATTTATTTAAGGATAAGACTCGGTAACTTACAAAATGTAGCTAAATACAAAAGTAGATTAAGTGGCTAGATGGAGACAACTCCCATTAGTTATTTTTTTTAACGGAGGTTAAGAGTTCCTGACGGGGTCCGAACCCGATATCGAAACCCAACCACCCAATCATTTTCTAGACGAACAATTACAGTCATACACATCGCGCGTGGTAAAACCCTCTCGAGCGAGCCTCAAACGTATAAACATCCGAAAACCACTGAAGCCAGTGTAACCAAAAGAAAAATATTTTTGCAGCACATGGGACTCAAACCCCGACCTCCCTTATGGGAGAGCAAGTCACCACGGCATCAAAGACTTGCGGTTACAACTCCCGTTAATTATATACTATGGAGTAATAAAAGTTGTTAAATTTCTAACACAAATGCGTAATTTTCTTTCTTAATTTTATTGTTATGTACAGGACAATATAATATACCTCAAAGAGTATGTAAAATTCACAAAGATACAATATAATATATTTAATATCTATAATAATTATCTATATATTACAATACTTGAACCCACAACTTACTAGTTGATGGGATCCTAACATTACCGTAGATCAAAGGCTCTTTGATTTTAACTTAATTTAGTTAGTGTATTGCTTGTAAAGATGGAATACTTCTAAGCATAAATAAAGTTCACTTTAAATTTACAAAATAAGAAACTAGACGACAATATACAAGCTGCAACAATTGCCTTGTATTGATATAATGCATTGATCTAATGATCTTTAAATTAATGAAATATAGAAGTATATTTCTCGTTTATTTAATAATTAGTTTAATTTAATTTCATGATTAGCTCAAGAAAAGATGATCAAAACTGCTATTAAAGAGTAAGCATGAAGCATGACAGGTACGCTTCAAGCATATGCAAAACCTCCCTCAAGAAGTAACATAAATACTACTTTTCAGTTGGAAGTGTCATATTCACTCATACATGTACACATACTATTATATTATAATTAACAAAAACATTAATAAATATATCTATAAAGTCATAACACATGTCTAAAGATCTGCATAGACATACGGAGATAGTAAAGAAAGTCATTTAAATTCATTTCATTATATTGGTGGAATAATTACAGATATATTTGTAATTTTCTAAGATGCTAAGTGACTATAGTAAGTATAAGCAACCATATGACAGGAACTTCTAACAACAACAACAACAACAACAACAACAACAAAAACAAAACTCAATACCACATAAGTGGGGTATGGAGAAGGTAAGATGTAGACAATCCTTCCCCTATCCGAGAATAAAGACAAGTCATTTCTCCACCCGGAGTGAAATACTCTCAAGAGTAGAGAAAGTCATCCCTCTCTTTATTCGACGGATAAAGAGATTGCTTCCGAGAGGACCTCCGGCCTTTACGTAGGAAAATTTTTTTTAAAAAAAATAAAAATAATAATATACGCCGTGAAAATAGTAGAATCAAATTTTCATGGGTTTAAATCCTGCCTGAAATTTAATTTAGACTCTAAGAGTTAGTCAAATCGCCAAAAAATCGACGATTGTTGCCGACTCAATAGAGCCGTAAATGACAGGAACTCGAAAATGTTCGTTAATGTTACATTTTAACAAATCATAAAGATACTTATTAATTAGTTTCAATATACTCAATATTTAAGGTCAAAAGTCACATTTTAAACATAATAAAAAGTTAAACCAAGTAAGATGACATGAGATTCCAACTAATCTTCATGTGTGAAGGCATTGATGCCACAAATCTAAGCACATCTGGCTTCAAATTTTTTTTAGAATTTGTTGTTTTGTGGACCTCAAGATGCTTAGCAACATTAGGTATTACAAGCTCCCTACAATGCAAATGTAGCAAAGGAACTTTTGATAATACGCTTCCTTTTTGAACATCTAAACCTTCGGGCCGTCTCATCTTGTAGGGTTCCCCGGTTGTCGGCTCATAATCGGTTCTCGGCATTTGCTTCCATCTGCTATGCACAAACCAACCGTACTTGTAGTCGCCGACTAATGGCGTACCAAGAGCTTCAGCACAGTGCACCCGGATCTAATAGATGTGAGGTAAATCAAAATTAGACCTAGAGGGTCTTTGAGTTTGTGTTATGAAACTCATTATTAATAATCAGTTTCTAATGTTTTGCTTAACAAATTCGGCCAACGGCATATCTAGGGGTGTAAATGAGCCGAGATACTCTCGCGAGCTACTCGAGCTCGACTCGTTAAAAACTCGCTTCGAGCCGAGCCTAAAGGAGCTAGGGCCAGAGTTTGAACATATTATAAAGATCGTTTAGTAAACGAGCCCAAGCTTGAGCTTCATGTCTCGAGCTCGAACAGGCTCGCGAGCCTAAACGAGTTTTTTATTTATATACACTAAATTACCATTATATAATAATATAATTGCATAATAACTGTTATAATTTTTGTAGAGTTAAAATACTAATACTAAGTCCTATTATATGTAAATAAAAAATATACAAAAACAATAATATTATTAAATAAAAAATTATTAACAAAAAAATATTACGTAATAAATTAGTCGAGCTCGATCCGAACTCGAGCTTAAGATACCAGGCTCGAACCAAGCCGAGCTCGAGTTCGAGCTTTGTGAATTCCAAACGAGCTGAGCTCGGGCCTAGTCGAGCTCGGGCTCGGCTCGGCTCGGCTCGTTTACACCCCTAGTAGTGAATATCTTATTATTAATGAGTCAGAAAATACCTATACACCATTCTTATAAACCAAATTAAGGGACCCAAAGGTGCAAAACTCGCAACTCGGGGAGGGACTTTGGAGGGAGTAATCAGCAACTTGAGGATAAATCGGATTGAACTTTTTATACATCAAAAGAATAAAATCCAAAATCGGATCAAAAAATCCGATTTTGAATTATTATCGTTTAATTAAACAATTTTTGAAAAATTGGATCGGTCTTTTTTCAAAAAGGAGTAATCGGGAGTAATCGGGAGTAATCGGGGTTTTTTACGATAGTGAAGGGACCTATATTCATAGAACATCTCTTCTTTGTTAAAACACTGAAGCATTTAATTATCTGATTATATCGCATAATCAGTTTTGGGTAATGAATTTAATACTAGCAGCAACAAACAGATTAACTAAGGGTATGATACACTTACCTCTCTAATCTATATACCTAAAGCAATCAATCATTTGATAATTTGATTATACAACTTGAAAAAAAATAAGCACATTCACATCCAATCAGCATTTTCTACAACATCTAAAACTTATTATGTGATTATGATTATTCGAATAAATGGAATCATATTCATAACGCATATGAAAAGAGCGGCAACATGGTTCATACCTGATGCTTATGATTTGTAAGTGGACGCAGCTCTAGCCAAGAACAACCACTAATTGTAGGACCAAGGACTCGATATTCAATGACGGCCTCTTGGGAACTTTCTAAACCAGAACCATGAGCCAACATTACCCTTTCAGCTTTCCCGCCGTTAAGGAGAACCTGTAACCAAGAAGAAACACTTCATATGTTGTTTTCTTTTGACATAATTACGTTGATAGTCCATGTGGTTTATCTAAATTTGCTGATATAGTCCCAAAACTGCATTGATAGTACTCGAGGTTTACAATTTTTGCGTGGATAGTCCCTGCATCTGACGGTTGTTAAGTATTTCCGTTAACTTCTGTCATATGCTAGGAACTTGAGGGTAGTTTCGTCTTTTTGATTTTCAGGTATGTTTTGGTCTGCAGATATGTTTTGGTTTAGTATGAAGCATTGTAAGGATGATGACAAGAATTAAGATGAAGTTTATCAAAGGAGAGGCAAAAAAATACCCTCATGTGCGACTGAAGTTAACGGAAATATTTAACGACCGTTTGACATAGGGATCTGTGTTAAAATTGTAAACTAAGAGGACTACCAATGTGAATAACAGGTTTGGGAATATATCAGGAAAATTCAAATAAACAACAGGGACTATCAATTATGTCTTTTTTTTCTTCATATTGGTGATATAAGGATTAAAGACGAACAAATAAACCTTACTGAGAGGGGCACATATTAAGCCCTCCTTTTCCTTAGGGGTACCGATGACCAGCGCCCAATACTTCTGATATGTAGTTTCGACCGAATCATTCATTCCTTTACTGATTTTTGTGAATGAATAATGACATTAGGATCATACGTCAATAGTAGCCTGCCTAAAAGTTGATGTGTACCTTTAGTGAGGACTTTGTTCTGTTGACGTCACTAAACAACCAATGAAGATGAGAAATGCTCTCTTTTGATCTGCCCATTAGAATAATCCCGCTGCTTTCTCTATCAAGACGATGAACCTACATAGCAGTCACATACTTTATTAAAGGAAAAAGGGAGGGTTTTGAAGATATGCAAGAACTGGTGAGTCGCCTAACAGACCATATTGGGTGGGTCGAAAACAAGTCAATATTGAGTAATGAATTGGGTAGTGGACCTGCCAACATCTTGTTGTCCATTTCTTTTTCACTTTTATAAAATAACAAATGTACTGAAAATAATTATAGAGGTGATAGAACAGGTTGGTTGAGTAAAAGACCAAAGAGATTCAGGTCAAAATGGTCACTTGCAGCGGCGGACCCAAAAGTTGAAGTGACCCATATCAAGGTTTTTTTTATGGAATTAAATAAATAACATTAATTATGAACATGTACGATATCATCACAAATATATATCATAATTCTAGTTTTTCAATTACTATAACATAAAAAGTGGGCTAATTATTTATTGAATTGGTAGCACAATTTGTTTTGACCTGTAGCAGTAACAATAAAAATCAGTTTTTATATAAAAAAGCGCTTCAAATGTCAAATGGACCCGTGGCTAGGGCTACCGCTAGCTTCTATCTGGTTCTGCCCCTGGTCACTTTTAGGTACAGGTCTAGAAAACCATTAGCCATAAATTTATAGCACTACCAGAAATTGCACATTTTAGTGATGAAGAGTGGACTAGTAACCAATTAGAGATAAATACCAGTTTAGGAGCCTCGTCGTAATCATAGCATAATGCAGCAGCTGCCATCGCATCCATACTGTTATGGACAGCCATATTCCCCTAAATCATAGATGCGAAGTATAAGGGAAAATAGCATAAAATGGCCTGAAAATATAAAGTTTGAGCTAAATTACTAACCTTTACCGGCACCTTTGGCGGCTTGTTAAGAACAAGTAGAACAGAATCCTAAATTTTCAGAATAAAGTGATCAATGAAAAACATGTACTGTATAAAACTACAAAAATCACATCCTAACAAATGTCACAAATGCTACAATTCACGTATAAAAAACAAAACCCTCATATTATATGCAGATAACATAAAGGTATGATTGTATGAAAGGTATAAGTATACCTTGTACATGACAAGTCTTTGCAAATATTGTATTTCGTCTGCGTTTGGACATAAAGATGCACTTGGTATAGTATCAAATCTCTTGGAGATTTTAGATTCGGCAACAGATACGGGTACATGAATTGTGGACCCTGTCTTCATAACCTCATTATGTTTGATCTGTATATTAATGAAGGAATGTCAGATCAGACATAAAAAGAAATATATAAACCGGAGCGAAAACGATATTGAAACGAAGACAAATATCTAAAATCTTCTGCAAAAGATCACCAATTTTACATGATTTGGAACAGCTATTCACATGGTACATTTTAATCATGCACTGCTGTTGAATTCTGCAGTAAATTAAGTTTCAAATTGAATAGCATATTGAATAGGCTCTACCTTTTTCACAAGTTTTGTGTGTGCTTGCTTTCCTTCATCAGTATCACAACACTCCATTTTCACCTGGAAATAAATAAATATTAAATACTGTATTAAATATAACATTAAACCCAAACATTTAAATCTATGACAACATTTCATAGGATGCTCTTTATCAAGGTTGTAAACGTCACGAGTGGGAACGAATTGGTAAGGACCTTTGAGAAACGAGTCGATCGAGTCAGGGACGAGTCACGCGTTGACGAACGTTGACTTTTAATAATAATAAATAAATTCGAAGTATACATATTACACATAAATATATCAAAACATAAAAATAAATAGTTCAAACACAGATATAGGGCACAAAATCTAATTTTTAAAAATTTTAGAAATTAGAATCTTGACCTAACTTTGACCAATTTAGACTTTAACCCATTTTGACCAACTCAGGGCTGACTCATTTTGACCCGATTTTTTAGCGTTGACCGATTTTTAAGGCGTTTTGGGGTGAAACAGGAAGGACTAGTCCCCAAACCGACGCGTCGGCCGACTTTTACAACAACGGCCTTTATCATCTCAATAGCATAAAACATAGTTTGTTACTAGATGTTCAAAAGGGTAATGTACTCACAAGTCCCTTGTTAAAGTGTGACTGGATCACAGAACCCTCCACATCAGCAAAGTAATACTTCATCCAACTAATAGCGGTAGTATGAGAACTGTGATTAACATTCTTTCCAGGTAGAGGATGAGGTGGGAACTGGGGCAATGATAAAACTTGTCGAGGTTTGTGGCCAGCTTTAGGGCAACCCAAATAAGTTATGTTGTTAGAAACACGCAAAACGGTTTCATCGCACTTAGGTTGTGGAGGAGACACTCTGGAGAAGTACCTCACAGTAAAAGACATGCATTGATGACGTGTGATGTTCAGCCACATTGTAGCACATACTGCCTGAATATAGAGCAGTGAAATAATAATTAACACTAGCGATATTGACCAAAAAATACCTACTACTTGAGATAATCAGTCCACATACGAAGCAGTAGGATGGTATAAAATCCAGATATAACCTCCTCTCGCTTTAAGATTATCAGATAAATTATCTCATAGGAAGGATAAAAGCTGGTATTTTTCTTAAATACGCAAGAATATATTTAAGAATATATATTGAAAAATAAGAAAAATAAAATAAAATTGTGTCATTTCACAGTTGTATTATCATTTTTATATATCTGTGATCAAGCATATTTTCACGGGATTATGGCGAACCTACACATGAGTGCAATAGTGGGGTTTAAGGACACACAGGATTCGAACCTCCGACGTACGTCGTGGATAACCCGTACCGGAATCGTAAAGATTTCGGCAGGGTGGCCAAATGTAAGTCCACCAATGACCTAGCATACGAGGTCAAGTGGCCAAAAGAAATGAAGGGTTTACTGCTCATGGCTGAAAGCCTTGAATGAATGTGGTAGTCGTAAGAATGCCTATTCTTCTGACGATGTATGCCTTTGTTACGTGAACGTAATGTGTATCTCTTAGGGTTTTAGAGCCATGTACTTATAAGCTAGCAATTAGGGTTTCAGTAGGATCCTATCCCTTAATGGATGTAATCCTTCCCATTACTAACTAGCGTTAATTAAGGAAACCGAATCATGGACTGATCTTATCATTTCCTTGGTCAACAAGGTAAACAGAAGACGCAGTCAAAAGACCGCATCCAATGGTATAGGTGCAAAGAATGTGCGGCTATACCTTTATGCGTTGTATCAACGAAATAGGCGCATGTCTACTATTGTGTTTAGTGCGCAGATGTAGGGTTTGCATGCGCATAGCGCGCAACTATGCGGGTATGCGCATGATTAATCTGTATGAAGAATTGATGATAAAACTCTGACGCGATACAATAGACCAGAGAGTCGAGGTATGTCCAAGGTCTCTCTTGGTAACGGAAATCAGGTTAAAAAGAAGTGTATTTGAATTACTTTATGAGTGATCATTAAAGACTTTGTACGTTGGCAAAAATGTGATTATGCGAAACCATCACAAATAATATAGTATCAGCAAATTCAAACCTCACAACATGGACACTGTTCAAAATCAATCTTCCCACTTTCTGTTAACTGCTGGCTTCATATGGAGCTTCAATTGTACCTGAAAGTGCAGTAACAGAACTTTAAATACATGACTTAAGTCCATAAACTTCGAGAGATCTACTCCTGACCTTAACTATTTGGACTTTTAGAAGCCTTAACGCAGATCTATAATATTGGAGATCGGATGTAAATGTTGTTTTTTTTATTTTTATTTTTGAACAGCGGTTCGGGATCACCCAGGGGACGGGATCACCCAGGGGACTAAATCACCGACGCGTTCATCTTCCCGTAGTTGCATAACCCGCCCCCAACTGCTGCCTATGAGAAAACCCGGCCCAATCCGAGCGAATTTGCTTTTATGGGCGGTAAAAAACCCCTCCCCACTGCCCCGCAACGCGATGTCAGGTATAATGATTATATATGAACATACCCTATTTGTTTCTTTACTAGTAAATGACATAGCTATCAGATACATATAGATTGACCACTAAAAATTCTGACTAAATATATATAAATAAAACTTCAAATACAAATTACCCTAGTTAAATGCGATTACATAATCCATGTATTAGTTAGATAACCACACATAGGTAGTTACAATAACATTCTGATCATGATGATACGATAGAATGAGTCTTTTTCAACATAATAAGCCAATATAGAGCGAATTTGTGTTCAAAGGCATTTCATCAAACAGTTGGTGGGCATAATGTTTGAAGAGCACATATTGAGACCAAAAATTGTAGGCATCTACGTGACGTTCAATACAGTAAATAGAAACTTGAACTAACCGAAGATGGTAGCATCTGATACCTACTAATTCAGGAAGGGTGCTGATTCGTACACCACCAAAATTATCCATACACCACTAAATATGCAACACAGTGTTGTACTATACAACTCTCTAAAGCAAAGCATATTTATTGGTGTATGGATAATTTCAATCAGTCACATTCAGGAATGTTCTGTTATCTGTGTCAGTTGCAAATGAGCTGAAGAAGCTGACCAAATTGTTAATAAGTCAAAGTATAAGGGTAAATATGGAACAAATGGAGATTGTTGTGTTCGGCGACGACTTCAGCATTTGACTTTTGATCGAAAGTCGAGCAAAACTTGAGTCAAAATTATTTGTATTTGTGGAGTAAAAAAACCTTAAGGGCTAAAAAAGCTTTTTACTAAAATTTGGATATCGAGTTTTGTGTTATACTATTTGATTTTGATATTGATTGATATATATTGATAACACTCCGTATCAAAAATACGTATTATAAAATGCTTCCTTCTACAATCATCATTTTTCAGAATGAGTCTAAATTTGTACTCCGTAACATTTTGCGTCGCTGAAAAAAAATTCATTCTCCCCCTAGCCGGAACTTGAAAAACCTTCGCAATTTACCAAATAAAAATAAGTAATAAGCAGTTAATATAATACTGCTGACCTACATATCATACTTTTTTAATCGACTCTATAAAGAGATTCCACTTTTTAACAAAAAATAATGAGCCAAGTTACAAATATAACAAGATATAAAAAGGTATCCACTGTTACAAACTGAATCAAATATCTTAGAAACCCGTAATCACAACTTTAGAGCGGCAATGGCCTCCGGTTTGAAATCAACTCTCATACCCAAAACCCTCCTCACCTCAGCTGGAGTCAGTCTCCATGTCATGGGTCCTGAATTTTCACCCCAAAAGTCCAAAATTTCAGAAACCTTTTCCAAATTTAAAATTGTCGCCATTTGGGTTAACCGCGCAAACTTATCCCTAACAGTCCGTTGTGTCATACCAGAGAAATGGCTAACGAGGGTCCTCACGTCTCGGTCCAGTTGCAGACCTCCAAGTTGACTAAATCTTTTTTGCATCATAATAACTTCAAGCCTTTTAACAATAAAGTCAATCACCAAATGAATAAACGAGTCGTAGTTGTTGCCAGTCATTAAAGGCTGGAGCCAACTTGTGTTAGTCTCGACGGCATGAAGAAGTCTCTGGACCCACGGGTCGTTTACCTCGTTTTCTGCATATTCTGTTTCTGAGAGCTCATAACCGACGGTTGCTACATTGTCTAAGACGGGTCGGATTCGGTGTGTAACGGTACCTACGAGCTGCTCCAATCCAGCAACTAAGGCTTTCTTGAAGCCGTTGCTCATCTCTACCAACTCAGATAGACATGACTTGATTCTTTCTCTATCAGCTGGAGCAGGAAATACCTGATGAAACCAATATTGTTAAGTGACTTTTTAATAATCAAGCTTCCTTAAAACTAGTTTAACAAGGATAAAATTGGTGCACGTAATGGGCCGATCTTGGTTATGTTTTGACCCTAATGGGTCAAACAATTACGATAAAATATATGGGTCTAAAGGAAATAGGTCAATATTGTCACGTCATCCAAAGTATGTGTGTGTGTGTAAACAATAAACTGCCTAAACTTAAAGACTGGAAAATAGAAATAATAAAAAGTGTCACCATATATACACTTTATACACAATATTCTGTAACATAAGGATACCTAAAGACATAAGGATCGACGATACAAACAGCTAAATAAGTTAAGATAAAGTAAATGTATTGACAAGTTCAAATGCATATGTAATTAGAAGTTGATATTACATGTGTACCATACCCATCCCAAGATAAAGCCTACTGGTTGGGTCCTCATATTATCAAGAGGTATCATGTTCAAACTTTTGGGGTGACCAAAGAAAGGGTAGAAAACGGTCAGGTTTTTTATGTCCAGCCTACCCGACAAAGGGGAGTATTTAATATTTAGATGTACGTGGCCTATACGAGTATCCCAAGACCATTCCGACCCTTTACCTAGCCACCCCAAGATATACTTTCGGGGTTTGAACCTGAGACATCTAGTCAGAGCCCCAACCACTAAACCTCCCCAGGTAGCCTTATTTTCTGTAACTAAAAATGGACGTGTACCACAGACAAACCAATTAACCATAATGCAAGAGTTAGCAGTTTGAACTCATTAAAGGCACAAAACCTGTAAACAAGTTTCTAGCATTCAGCAGCTGATATCCTTATCTTTACAAGAGAAACTACATGAGAGTATTAAGGAACAGAAGGTAAACAGGAAAACAATTCATGTTCTCACAGCCCCACACCGTGCTAGATAAGCCAGGCATCCTCCTTGTAATATATAATATTTCCCTCTTCTGTGATTTATGATAAATAAAAAATAATGTTCAGTGTTATCTTTGGGAAAGATGACTTTTGAGCTGAAAATATAATATCTTCAGTACAAATAAATTATAAACCTCAAAGTTAAGCTAAATATATTGGTTACTAATACTCAAGTGAGAAAAGGATGTAAAGGAAACAACGACCCACTAGACTCGGTTGTTGATTGAACTAGTTGGGCCCGTATTTTAAAAGGCATGTTTTGACGGGTTATCCAATTGTCATCCAATTCCCCTCCTCTAAATAAGACCCTCAAAAGCCAACTTAGTACCTAATCCCATACACGATCTTACACCTTTTTGATAAGTTTATGATCTTTTGATCGGCAACATGTTCTCCAATATCCTCATGTGCAAGGTCTGCTCCACCTGACCATTTGCCAGCTCTCCTTCAACATATGACATCAGATAATAATATAGATCTATTGAACTATGTCACCCTAAAGGAGAGATGTAAAACCATTATTTATTGTCAGGTTCACACAATGTTGTCCGGTTCTTAAACATAATAAAGACACAGAACACTGACTCAGTTTCTGAGCAATGATGAGTAAAGTGAAACTGTATTAAGCAGAAATGGAAAAAAAATGATTTAGCAACAAATCTTAAAAGAGGGAATTCCTTGGCAAAATGGGTTCGCTGAAGGTGATGTATCTTTTTTTTTTTAAGAACTAAAAATGATGTATCTTATTATCTGATGCCAGATAAACATTATTCTCTTTTTACATTACGACTATATATCCTTTGAAGTCAGGCCAAGTAAAAATGATTTCTAAATTCGGCATGCTTGTTTCCTTTTTCAGAGGTTTAAGGTTTCAAAACCTTGTTTAATAGACACAGACAGATTATGATCCCAGTTGAAAACTAAAACAAATAAGATATCATTGGAAACTATTAAGATCGCCCAACTCGTTCCTCCTCTCAATCTGCCTCATCTCTTCTAAATCTCGATCTGATGATCTGGGTCTATTAGTTTTCACTTACGTGACGTCTCGTAAATCAACAATATAATGAGTAAAAATGCTGCAGACACCAATGATAACGCTAAAGAAAGTTTATAAGAACAGAACGCAGAACTTTATAGTTTACAATACGAAAGAAAATGATACAACACTTCATGTTCAAGGAACTGATTAAGTAATTTTGTCATGCTCCAGGCAAACATGAAGCTAGATAGGTATAGTTTTGACAAATGATGAGAGCTAACAGATATCAATCTATTAACTATGGCTGACGTTGAATGCAACAACATTGTATTAGTCACTTTTTGGTTGAAGTACAGCACATCTAACTTAAGTTTGATAATAAATTAAACACCACGAAAATTCAACATCAAAATTCAGTAGTGTCAGCTCAAACTAATGGCATAATGAAAGGTATATAAGTAGTTTGCACTAGGAACAAGTTCCATATAAGTATTATAATCAGTAAAGTGATTGGGAGAGGGACATTTAAGTGTGAATAATTGATAATATAAAATGTTCAGTAGCTAGCTTAGTATCGGGACCCAATGTAAGTATGTACTATGTAAAGTTCATCCTTTTGTTCACATACATAAAGACCTTGGACTGGCATTCAAAATCTGATATTTTAATTTACCTGATTATGAGAGGCATTATCTCTAATGGTGTACATTCTCAACATCAAGACTACATTAGAACATAATACATATACGACAGAAGTGCTCTAAGACTATAGACAAACTTAGGACCTACTTACTACTTAGTACACTAAAACTTCAACCACTAGGTTCCAAACCAAAAGTTCTACTTTCAGAGAGTTCTGTTTTGGGACATTAAAAGGAGAAAATTTAGTGTAAATTTTAGTATAAACATGAAAAGAGGAAGTAAGCATATAGTTTTGGATGATGAATACTCACATTAGCACATTGCTCTTCAATCTCATGTCGTAGTTTCAGGGCATACTCACTGCTAACATCCATGTTATTCAAGGCAGTAGCAATATCAGTTCCTGTCTTCTGCACTCCAACACCACCCAAAAACAACTTCCCTCCAAGGTTTGGCTCCCTCATTTTATGAAGCAAAGCATCATTATACTCGCCACCGAGCAAACTTACAGCACTGCTCAAAGCTGCAATAACTGAATTAATGTTGGATGTGGATATCGACCTACGACAGCAACTTTGAAGAACATAAAACACATCATCAACCATTGAGGTTGTGAGGCTGTCCGGTACATGCTCATCAATCTTAATTGCCTTCCTAACATTTTCAACCATGAAGAATCCCTCCAAGATCACATAATAACTAGTAATGTCTTGAACAACTTTGCTAAAATTCCCGCTCCTAAAAGCTTTAGTGGCTCGGGGAGTTACTTCTGGATCGATTCCCCTTAACCCCTTTATCTTTGAAACCATATACTCAGTATAATCCTCACCAAGCTGCGTGAGTGACAAAATTTCTTCAAGAAACAACTCGATTTCCCTTGGATCTGGCCCTTCTTCTTCCCCACCAGAAATTAAATCACTCTTGTATGAATTGATTTCGGATGTTAATTTTGACAACTTACGAAACTCCATATACTTTTTCAAGATCGACGAACCCCTAGAGTCACACTCCTCTTGAAGCTCACAAATTGCATACACAATCCCATCTTCTCCACACAAACTGCTCAATATCTCTACATTTTGTTCAATTGCCATCACAATATCCTTAAACAAATTAGTCAAACAAGCAACAAAATTAACCGAGTTCCGATTCTGCTCGATGAGCTCCACCAATTGCTCATACTCAACTTTAGATCTAACCGATATCACCTTCTTTAAATAACTAACATACGCCTGCAATCCTTCTTCCTCTAAAGCTAACGGCGAATAAAGTTTAATAAACCTTAAAACCGTAGCATGATCTCGCTGATCCACAGCAGTCGATAACCTCCGTCTAACAATCGATTCCAGCTGTTTCTTAGCACTAAACAACATCTCTCTCTGATCCGAACCAGAATCCTTATATATACCATCAATTTCAAGAAATGTTTTAACATAATTAGCAGCAGATTCAAAATCTTCACTCTCTAAAGCCTTTTGTACACCATCAATACAATTAGACCTCTCAACAATCGCATCAATACGCTGTAAAGTATCATTAACACGAGATTGAGCTAAATCGAGTTCTCGAACCTTACCAGATACCTGATCAGCGAGAATACACGTCGAATTGACATTCGATAACATGTGATCTGATTCCGCTTTCACAATTTCTAATACGTCCGATGATTTCTGTAGGAAATTGAGATGTTTATCGAGATCTGGACGGAGTGATAAGATGTTTTCGAGCTGTAGATCTAGGTTACGTTGATACGCAATGCATTCGTGAAGAAGACGTGTCATTGCTCCGACGTCGGTTAGGGTTTGAACGTGTTCTAAGGCTTCTGGTGTACCGAATTTGATAGATGATGTGTTGCTGAATGATTCTTCATCTTCAATCGGCGAGGGTGATGACGTCATAGTCAGCTGTTGAAGTTAATTGAGGACTTTGCCTCTCCGGAGATTATAGATCGGAAATCTGGAATCCCTAGTTTCCCTGAAATATTGTAGATTCGGGGGAGATGGATATATGAACGTTAATTAATTAATTGTTGGAAATAGAGTAATCAAAGTTGAAAATAAATAGTACGGAGTAAAATTTAATTACATGGATCTTTTTTTTTTTTTTTTTTTTCAATCACAACCAATATAAATATTTGAGCAGTTTTAGCCCTCCATATCTTAAATTATATGCTTATTATTTCTTTGAGTTTTCACTAGCGACCTAAAAATCATCCATTTTTTTCTCTCATTTAATTACGAGCATCTCAGCAAACTAAATTGAGTTCAACTCATTAATCACAAATGCCTTGATGAATAATAATTAATTCAAGACTTCATGTATACATGGATTATACATGCCACTAAACCAACTAAACAAACACACAATTATACAGCAGCAAACTAAAATAATCCGAACTCGTAGTAATTTATAACTATAACTATCTCAACATCTTTCTAGAAGCATGAAATGATGATTTGAATAGAACACGAGCATTAGAGCCATAAATAAGGATGAAACACTAACAAAGAAAAATAGTGTCGAATCTACATGACTAAAACAGTCAATATCTATGAATCTGTATCCACCTACTAAAAATACAAATACAAACAAAAGTTAAAGAATCAATAATCTTTAGATCGGTACCTATGTATCCATTATTCTAATTGAGTGGATGAGTAGTCATAATTTTTGGGAGAAGAAATAGAAGACGTCAGAAAATTGTTGGGTGGGGAAGTGTTTAGTCTTAAGGAAATAAAGAGGCGTAATACTCTCTAAAGTAGGGAAGGGTAAAATGGTCCAAGAATTTATTTTGGTTGTACACGAGAAAAAAATGTTGTGTACATATCACCCCCCTAAGCACATTCGGCTACAAAATAATCATCATTTAATTTTTAAAAATAGTTATTTTTCAACTTTAACTTTAGATTTTTTTGTTATGTTAAATAATAATTGATAAAATTTATCTAAACGAATTGAGTTGAGAATAAATAAACTCCTAAGTATTTTTTCGTACAAATACTTCTACAAAATAATTATCTCATTTTATTTTTAAAAATAGTTCTTTTTCAACTTTAACTTTAAATTATTTTTTGTGCTAGATAATATTTGATGAAATGTATCTAAACTAATTGAGTTCCAAATGCATTTTTCTTATCATTTCTTGATTCGACCGATTTCTTTAAAAATAAATTTCTTGTTAATCTTAATTACCAATTTCTTTATAGAAAATTCACTTTCGAAATTAAAAACAAGACTTATCACCTACTTTACTTTCAATATGAGATATTTGTTTCACCTTGTCTGAGTTATTAGACTCATCGGAGTTGCAACTTTTATAACTGCAAACCGTCAACCGATACACTAAACTATCCAGGTCACAAGAAATTCTTGTGATAACCTCAACAAACGACCTCCCACCATCCTCCGGATTTTTCGAAAACACATGTCAGATACTGATTAATTTGATTATGCGAAATATCCGCAACCGACTTTGGCTTGGGCTGACGTGGCATGTGTGTTGCTCACGCGCCTATTCAAAAGCTTAGGCATTGAAGCTGCCTACAGGGCTTACGCATGACGCTGGGTGTAACAACCCAACCCAGTATCCAACCGAAACAGTAAACAACTTTTTTTTATATATATATAAAGGGGTGCGCGGCGCGCAACACCCCTTGTGCGCGGCGCGCACAAGCCTCAACAGCTTCTGTCCGGTATTGCAGTTTTTCAAATAAAGATCACCCACTTCCCGACATATTTAGACAAAACGCTTTTCACAACATGATATAATATGAAAAACTCACACGATTCAATAATAAAATAAATTTTACGAAACGGGGCCCACATCGACCAGAATTACGAGTTTCATACAAAACATGAGTTTCGACCACATTAGTTTATATTCCAAATGACACTATGAGCATGGTGTTTGGGGGTTAAACTACCCAAATCTCGGTCAAACTCCAGAAGGTAACACATCCAAAAGTGTCCCCTATCAAACAAAGCGGGATCTCTAATCCAAACGAACGCCCTTACCCTTGTCCACGCCAGAGCCTATAAAAAGGTAAACAACGAGAGGGTGAGCAAAGCTTAGTGAGTGTAACAATTATACATACACATATATAACCTGTAGTGACCTGAACTTTTCCATGTTTATATATATATTAAATGAAATTGTTATTTACATGATTAAGTGTTTCCAACATGTTAAGCAATCAAACTTGTTAAGACTTGATTAATTGAAATAGGTTTCATATAGACAATTGACCACCCAAGTTGACCGGTGATTCACGAACGTTAAAACTTGTAAAAACTATACGATGACATATATATGGTTATATATATAGTTAACATGATTTTATTATAAGTATGTATCTCATTAGGTATTTTAACAATGAGTTATATACATAAAAATGAGACTATTAATTTAAGAAACTCGAAAACGATATATATAACGATTATCGTTATAACAACGTCTTACTAGGTACATATGAATCATATTAAGATATTGATACACTTGGTTAATTATGTTAACTGATAAGTAAATATATTATTAAGTGTATTAACAATGAACTACATATGTAAAAATAAGACTACTAACTTAATGATTTTGAAACGAGACATATATGTAACGATTATCGTTGTAATGACATTTAACTGTATATATATCATACTAAGATATATTATATATCATAATATCATGATAATATAACAATTTAACATCTCATTTGTTATAATAAACAATGGGTTAACAACATTCAACAAGATCGTTAACCTAAAGGTTTCAAAACAACATTTACATGTAACGACTAACGATGACTTAACGACTCAGTTAAAATGTATATACATGTAGTGTTTTAATATGTATTCATACACTTTTGAAAGACTTCAAGACACTTATCAAAATACTTCTACTTAACAAAAATGCTTACAATTACATCCTCGTTCAGTTTCATCAACAATTCTACTCGTATGCACCCGTACTCGTACTCGTACAATACACAACTTTTAGATGTATGTACTATTGGTATATACACTCCAATGATCAGCTCTTAGCAGCCCATGTGAGTCACCTAATACATGTGGGAACCATCATTTGGCAACTAGCATGAAATATCTCATAAAATTACAAAAATATGAGTAATCATTCATGACTTATTTACATGAAAACAAAATTACATATCCTTTATATCTAATCCATACACCAACGACCAAAAACACCTACAAACACTTTCATTCTTCAATTTTCTTCATCTAATTGATCTCTCTCAAGTTCTATCTTCAAGTTCTAAGTGTTCTTCATAAATTCCAAAAGTTCTAGTTTCATAAAATCAAGAATACTTCCAAGATTGCAAGTTTACTTCCAAGTTTTCTAAATCCATTCCAAGTAATCATCCAAGATCAAGAAACCTTTGTTACTTACAGTAGGTTATCTTTCTAATACAAGGTAATAATCATATTCAAACTTTAATTCAATTTCTATAACTATAACAATCTTATTTTGAGTGAAAATCTTACTTGAAATTGTTTTCGTGTCATGATTCTGCTTCAAGAACTTTCAAGCCATCCAAGGATCCTTTGAAGCTAGATCTATTTTTCTCATTTCTAGTAGGTTTATCCAAGGAACTTGAGGTAGTAATGATGTTCATAACATCATTCAATTCATACATATAAAGCTATCTTATTCGAAGGTTTAAACTTGTAATCACTAGAACATAGTTTAGTTAATTCTAAACTTGTTCGCAAATAAAAGTTAATCCTTCTAACTTGACTTTTAAAATCAACTAAACACATGTTCTATATCTGTATGATATGCTAACCTAATGATTTAAAACCTGGAAACACGAAAAACACCGTAAAATCAGATTTACGCCGTCGTAGTAACACCACGGGCTGTTTTGGGTTAGTTAATTAAAAACTATGATAAACTTTGATTTAAAAGTTTTTATTCTGGGAAAATAATTTTTATTATGAACATGAAACTATATCCAAAAATTATGGTTAAAATCAAAGTGGAAGTATGTTTTCTAAAATGGTCATCTAGACGTCGTTCTTTCGACTGAAATGACTACCTTTACAAAAACGACTTGTAACTTATTTTTCCGACTATAAACCTATACTTTTTCTGTTTAGATTCATAAAATATAGTTCAATATGAAACCATAGCAATTTGATTCACTCAAAACGGATTTAAAATGAAGAAGTTATGGGTAAAACAAGATTGGATAATTTTTCTCATTTTAGCTACGTGAAAATTGGTAACAAATCTATTCCAACCATAACTTAATCAACTTGTATTGTATATTATGTAATCTTGAGATACCATAGACACGTATACAATGTTTCGACCTATCATGTCGACACATCTATATATATTTCGGAACAACCATAGACACTCTATATGTGAATGTTGGAGTTAGCTATACAGGGTTGAGGTTGATTTCAAAATATATATAGTTTGAGGTGTGATCAATACTGAGATACGTATACACTGGGTCGTGGATTGATTCAAGATACTATTTATCGATTTATTTCTGTACATCTAACTGTGGACAACTAGTTGTAGGTTACTAACGAGGACAGCTGACTTAATAAACTTAAAACATCAAAATATATTAAAAGTGTTGTAAATATATTTTGAACATACTTTGATATATATGTATATATTGTTATAGGTTCGTGAATCAACCAGTGGCCAAGTCTTACTTCCCGACGAAGTAAAAATCTGTAAAAGTGAGTTATAGTCTCACTTTTAAAATCTAATATTTTTGGGATGAGAATACATGCAGGTTTTATAAATGATTTACAAAATAGACACAAGTACGTGAAACTACATTCTATGGTTGAATTATCGAAATCGAATATGCCCCTTTTTATTAAGTCTAGTAATCTAAGAATTAGGGAACAGACACCCTAATTGACGCGAATCCTAAAGATAGATCTATTGGGCCTAACAAACCCCATCCAAAGTACCGGATGCTTTAGTACTTCGAAATTTATATCATATCCGAAGGGTGTCCCGGAATGATGGGGATATTCTTATATATGCATCTTGTTAATGTCGGTTACCAGGTGTTCACCATATGAATGATTTTTATCTCTATGTATGGGATGTTTATTGAAATATGAAATATTGTGGTCTATTGTTACGATTTGATATGTATAGGTTAAACCTATAACTCACCAACATTTTTGTTGACGTTTAAAGCATGTTTATTCTCAGGTGAATACTAAGAGCTTCCACTGTTGCATACTAAAATAAGGACAAGATTTGGAGTCCATGTTTGTATGATATTGTGTAAAAACTGCATTCAAGAAACTGATTTCGATGTAACATATTTGTATTGTAAACCATTATGTAATGGTCGTGTGTAAACAGGATATTTTAGATTATCATTATTTGATAATCTACGTAAAGCTTTTTAAACCTTTATTTACGAAATAAAGGTTATGGTTTGTTTTAAAAATGAATGCAGTCTTTGAAAAACGTCTCATATAGAGGTCAAAACCTCGCAACGAAATCAATTAATATGGAACGTTTTTAATCAATAAGAACGGGACATTTCAGTTGGTATCCGAGCGTTGGTCTTAGAGAACCAGAAAATTTGCATTATTGTGTCTTATCGAGTTTGTTAGGATGCATTAGTGAGTCTGGACTTCGACCGTGTTTTCTTTAAAAATGATTGCTTAACATTTTTGTTGGAAACTATATATTATTAACATGTATATATTATGTGATATATTAATCTCTTAACATGTTTGATATTGTGTAATAGATGTCTACCTCTAGCACAAATCCCATTGACTTACCTAATAATAACGAAGAGTCGAATATATATTGGACCGATTCACAAGTTCCCGAAGAAGAACCGGAAGAAGAATCAGAACCGGAAGAAGAATCAGAACCAGAAGAGGAGGAACCGGAGGAGGAAATAGAACCGGTGGGGGAAATAATAAAACGGTTAAGTAAAAGAAAATCCTCAACCAACCAACCAAGGTTAATTATGGTCAATGGTGTTTCCGCCAAGGAAGCAAAATATTGGGAGGATTACCAATTCTCCGATGAATCGGATTCCGATGAAAATTCCGATGATGTTATAGAAATTACCCCAACTGAATTTAAAAAGGCAAAAGAAAATAATAAGGGAAAGGGCATAAAAATAGAGAAATCTAATTCCAACCCCGATGAACTTTATATGTATCGTCAATCTCCGAAGCCCTTAAGTTGTAACAATGACCCGGGAACCTCTAAACCACCAGGTTTTTCTAAACCGTTGTGGAAAACGACAGCTCGTATTAGGGGAACATCATATATCCCTAAAAACTTAGTAAAAAGAACCAAGTTCGAAAAAGAAGAAACGAGTGAGTCGGAATAAGATAGTTGTATTTGTGCGGTGTAATATATGTAATATAGCGTGCTTATGCTTTACGATATATGTAAAAATTGCTTGTATTAATAAGTATCTTTTATGAATCTAACTCTTATCTATTTTACAGTATAAAAACACAAAATGGATAGACAACCCAATATTTTAGAAGACTTACCCGGAGACATGATTGATGAAATCTTGTCTAGAGTCGGTCAGAATTCCTCGGCACAACTATTTATGGCAAAATCAGTTTGTAAGACATTCGAAGAACGTTCCAAGAATGCCTTGGTTTATAAAAGGCTTTCGTTTGAAAGATGGGGGATATCACATTGGGAAACCCATAAGTTACGATGTGTTTACTTTGACGCATATATTGCGGGGAACCCAAATGCTATTTTACGCAACGGGTTAAGAAATTATTTTGACTCAATGTATCCGAATATAGGACTTCATGATTTAGAAAAAGCGGCTAACATGCAACATAAAGAAGCATGTTATGCTTACGGGTTAGTAATGTTCTCTTCTCACCAAAGTGAGAAAAAGAACATCGGGCTACAACTATTAAACAAAACGTTCCCACAAGTGACGGAGTTGGTAATTGGGGTAAGAAATGAGGTTTTTAGGTTATTACGAGACTGTTGGTCATTACGTAACCTTCGCCCTTTTGACGACGTTACAACACGTTGTCATACTATCGGTCACAATGGTTACGTTCCACAAGACCAAGGATGGGAAGTGGTATTAGTAAAACCAGAATGCATGACTTGTTTCTGGACGTATGAATTACGTGTCTTTGTTGCCTTTGCTGAACGCCTTATTTATTAACTAGAATTATCTTCGCAACTACTTTGTATCAAAGTTTTATGTGCTATATTTCATGCTATATGTAAAATAGCGGTATTGTAAGTTTGCAAGTTATTGTATAAAGGTTTGAATATGATATATTTTTTTTTTGTGATTAGTTTTTCATATAGAATTGTAGTAGTTGAAATGGTATGTTAGCTACTAAGTATGAACTTAACGGGTAGGTACTACCCGAATTAAAGAGTATAAAACGCTAATATGAAGAAAGAGCTTTTATAAATAAGTTCATATTACGCTACGAAATACTATTGACTACTCTTGATATTCTATATGATTAACTCATTTCATTTGACTATTTTGAAGGAAATGGCACCGACTACTCGACACACCTTGAATATGAGTGAAGAGGAATTTCGTGCCTTTCTTGCTTTAAACATAGCCGCAGTACAGGCCGCGCTACATACCAACAATAACCTTGGATCTAGAAGTACAGGAAATCGTGTAGGATGCACCTACAAAGAATTCACTGCCTGCAAACCTTTGGAATTTGATGGAACCGAAGGACCGATCGGATTGAAACGGTGGACCGAGAAGGTCGAATCGGTGTTTGCCATAAGTAAGTGTACTGAAGAGGACAAAGTGAAGTACGCTACGCATACCTTCACAGGTAATGCGTTAACATGGTGGAATACCTATCTAGAGCAAGTGGGACAAGATGATGCTTACGCACTACCGTGGTCAGCATTCAAGCACTTGATGAACGAGAAGTACCGTCCCAGAACCGAGGTCAATAAGCTCAAGACAGCACTTAGAGGGTTACGAACCCAAGGATTTGATATTACCACGTACGAAAGACGATTCACAGAATTGTGCCTATTGTGTCCGGGAGCGTTCGAAGATGAGGAAGAGAAGATTGACGCGTTTGTGAAAGGATTACCAGAAAGAATCCAAGAAGATATAAGTTCACACGAGCCCACCTCCATACAACAGGCATGTAGAATGGCTCACAAACTAGTGAACCAGATTGAGGAAAGAATTAAAGAACAGTCGGCTGAAGAGGCCAATGTGAAGCAAGTCAAAAGAAAATGGGAGGAAAACAGTGATAAGAATCACCAATACAACAACAACAGTAATTACAACAATAATCGCAACAACTATCCCAACAATCGCAACATCATTCGTAACTACAACAAACGGCCCAACAACAACAACAACAACAGCAACTACAACAATCATCCCAATAACAATAACAACCGCAACAACAGCAACAATCAGAAGCAGCTATGCCAAAGGTGTGAAAAGTATCACTCGGGGTTCTGCACCAAATTTTGCAACAAGTGTAAAAGAAATGGTCATAGCGCGGTGAAGTGTGAGGTCTATGGACCAGGGGCTAACAGAACGAAAGGAACAAATGGTGTTGGAACGAGTAATGGTGGAGCAAGTAGTGTCGGAGTAAGTTATGCCAATGTAGTTTGTTATAAATGTGGAAAACCGGGCCACATTATTAGAAATTGCCCGAACCAGGAGAACACGAATGGACAAGTCCGCGAAAGAGTTTTCAATATTAATGCGGCAGAAGCACAGGAAGACCCGGAGCTTGTTACGGGTACGTTTCTTATTGACAATAAATCTGCTTACGTTTTATTTGATTCGGGTGCGGATAGAAGCTATATGAGTAGAGATTTTTGTGCTAAATTAAGTTGCCCATTGACGCCTTTGGATAGTAAATTTTTACTCGAATTAGAAAATGGTAAATTAATTTCAGCAGATAATATATGTCGGAATCGAGAAATTAAACTGGTTATCGAAACATTTAAGATTGACTTGATACCAGTAGAGTTAGGGAGTTTTGATGTGATAATAGGTATGGACTGGTTGAAAGAAGTGAAAGCAGAGATCGTTTGTTACAAAAATGCAATTCGCATTATACGAGAAAAAGGAAAACCCTTAATGGTGTACGGAGAAAAGAGCAACGCAAAGTTAAATCTTATTAGTAACCTGAAGGCACAAAAACTAATAAGAAAAGGTTGCTATGCTGTTCTAGCACACGTCGAGAAAGTACAAAATGAAGAAAAGAGCATCAATGATGTTCCCGTCGCAAAAGAATTTCCCGATGTATTTCCGAAAGAATTACCGGGATTACCCCCACATCGATCTGTTGAATTTCAAATAGATCTTGTACCAGGAGCTGCACCAATAGCTCGTGCTCCTTACAGACTCGCACCCAGCGAGATGAAAGAACTGCAAAGCCAACTGCAAGAACTATTAGAATGTGGTTTCATTCGACCAAGCATATCACCATGGGGAGCTCCTGTTTTGTTTGTTAAGAAGAAAGATGGTACATTCAGGTTGTGTATCGACTACCGAGAGTTGAACAAACTTACCATCAAGAACCGCTACCCACTACTGAGAATCGACGGCTTATTTGATCAACTACAAGGCTCCTCTGTTTATTCAAAGATTGACTTACGTTTCGGGTATCATCAAATGCGGGTGAAAGAAGATGATATTCCAAAGACTACTTTTAGGACGCGTTATGGTCATTACGAGTTTATGGTTATGCCGTTTGGATTGACTAATGCACCAGCTGTGTTCATGGACCTTATGAACCGAGTGTGTGGGCCATATCTTGACAAGTTTGTCATTGTTTTCATTGATGACATACTTATTTACTCAAAGAATGACCAAGAACACGGTGAACATTTGAGAAAGGTGTTAGAAGTATTGAGGAAGGAAGAATTGTACGCTAAGTTTTCAAAGTGCGCATTTTGGTTGGAAGAAGTTCAATTCCTCGGTCACATAGTGAACAAAGAAGGTATTAAGGTGGATCCGGCAAAGATAGAAACTGTTGAAAAGTGGGAAACCCCGAAAACTCCGAAACACATACGCCAGTTTTTAGGACTAGCTGGTTACTACAGAAGGTTCATCCAAGACTTTTCCAGAATAGCAAAACCTTTGGCTGCATTAACGCATAAAGGGAAGAAATTTGAATGGAAGGATGAACAAGAGAAAGCGTTTCAGTAATTGAAGAAAAAGCTAACTACGGCACCTATGTTGTCATTGCCTGAAGGGAATGATGATTTTGTGATTTATTGTGACCCATCAAAGCAAGGTCTCGGTTGTGTATTAATGCAACGAACGAAGGTGATTGCTTATGCGTCTAGACAATTGAAGATTCACGAACAAAATTATACGACGCATGATTTGGAATTAGGCGCGGTTATTTTTGCATTAAAGAGTTGGAGGCACTACTTATATGGGGTCCAAAGTATTATATATACCGACCACAAAAGTCTTCAACACATATTTAATCAGAAACAACTGAATATGAGGCAGCGTAGGTGGATTGAATTGTTGAATGATTACGACTTTGAGATTCGTTACCACCCGGGGAAGGCAAATGTGGTAGCCGACGCCTTGAGCAGGAAGGACAGAGAACCTATTCGAGTAAAATCTATGAATATAATGATTCACAATAACCTTACTACTCAAATAAAGGAGGCGCAACAAGGAGTTTTAAAAGGGGGAAATTTAAAGGATGAAATAACCAAAGGATCGGAGAAGCATCTTAATATTCGGGAAGACGGAACCCGGTATAGGGCTGAAAGGATTTGGGTACCAAAATTTGGAGATATGAGAGAAATGGTACTTAGAGAAGCTCATAAAACCAGATACTCAATACATCCTGGAACGGGGAAGATGTACAAGGATCTCAAGAAACATTTTTGGTGGCCGGGTATGAAAGCCGATGTTGCTAAATACGTAGGAGAATGTTTGACGTGTTCTAAGGTCAAAGCTGAGCATCAGAAACCATCAGGTCTACTTCAACAACCCGAAATCCTGGAATGGAAATGGGAAAAATTACCATGGATTTCATCACTAAATTGCCAAGGACTGCAAGTGGTTTTGATACTATATGGGTAATAGTTGATCGTCTCACCAAATCAGCACACTTCCTGCCAATAAGAGAAGATGACAAGATGGAGAAGTTAGCACGACTGTATTTGAAGGAAGTGGTCTCCAGACATGGAATACCAATCTCTATTATCTCTGATACGGATGGCAGATTTATTTCAAGATTCTGGCAGACATTACAGCAAGCATTAGGAACTCGTCTAGACATGAGTACTGCCTATCATCCACAAACTGATGGGCAGAGCGAAAGGACGATACAAACTCTTGAAGACATGCTACGAGCATGTGTTATTGATTTCGGAAACAGTTGGGATCGACATCTACCGTTAGCAGAATTTTCCTACAACAACAGCTACCATTCAAGCATTGAGATAGCGCCGTTTGAAGCACTTTATGGTAGAAAGTGCAGGTCTCCGATTTGTTGGAGTGAAGTGGGGGATAGACAGATTACGGGTCCGGAGATAATACAAGAAACTACCGAGAAAATCATCCAAATTCAACAAAGATTGAAAACCGCCCAGAGTCGACAAAAGAGCTACGCGGACAGTAAAAGAAAAGATATAGAGTTTGAAATTGGAGAAATGGTCATGCTTAAGGTTTCACCTTGGAAAGGCGTTGTTCGATTTGGTAAACGGGGGAAACTAAATTCAAGGTACATTGGACCATTCAAGATTATAGATCGTGTCGGACCAGTAGCTTACCAACTGGAGCTACCTCAACAACTCGCGGCTGTACATAATACTTTCCACGTCTCAAATTTGAAGAAATGTTTTGCTAAAGAAGATCTCACTATTCCGTTGGACAAAATCCAAATCAATGAAAAACTTCAATTCATTGAAGAACCCGTCGAAATAATGGATCGTGAGGTTAAGAGACTTAAACAAAATAAGATACCGATTGTTAAGGTTCGATGGAATGCTCGTAGAGGACCCGAGTTCACCTGGGAGCATGAAGATCAGATGAAGAAGAAATACCCGCATTTATTTTCAGAAGATACGTCAACACCTCCAACTGCTTAAAATTTCGGGACGAAATTTATTTAACGGGTAGGTACTGTAGTGACCCGAACTTTTCCATGTTTATATATATATTAAATGAAATTATTATTTACATGATTAAGTGTTTCCAACATGTTAAGCAATCAAACTTGTTAAGACTTGATTAATTGAAATAGGTTTCATATAGACAATTGACCACCCAAGTTGACCGGTGATTCACGAACGTTAAAACTTGTAAAAACTATACGATGACATATATATGGTTATATATATAGTTAACATGATTTTATTATAAGTATGTATCTCAATAGGTATTTTAACAATGAGTTATATACATAAAAATGAGACTATTAATTTAAGAAACTCGAAAACGATATATATAACGATTATCGTTATAACAACGTCTTACTAGGTACATATGAATCATATTAAGATATTGATACACTTGGTTAATTATGTTAACTGATAAGTAAATATATTATTAAGTGTATTAACAATGAACTACATATGTAAAAATAAGACTACTAACTTAATGATTTCGAAACGAGACATATATGTAACGATTATCGTTGTAATGACATTTAACTGTATATATATCATACTAAGATATATTATATATCATAATATCATGATAATATAACAATTTAACATCTCATTTGTTATAATAAACAATGGGTTAACAACATTCAACAAGATCGTTAACCTAAAGGTTTCAAAACAACATTTACATGTAACGACTAACGATGACTTAACGACTCAGTTAAAATGTATATACATGTAGTGTTTTAATATGTATTCATACACTTTTGAAAGACTTCAAGACACTTATCAAAATACTTCTACTTAACAAAAATGCTTACAATTACATCCTCATTCAGTTTCATCAACAATTCTACTCGTATGCACCCGTACTCGTACTCGTACAATACACAACTTTTAGATGTATGTACTATTAGTATATACACTCCAATGATCAGCTCTTAGCAGCCCATGTGAGTCACCTAACACATGTGGGAACCATCATTTGGCAACTAGCATGAAATATCTCATAAAATTACAAAAATATGAGTAATCATTCATGACTTATTTACATGAAAACAAAATTACATATCCTTTATATCTAATCCATACACCAACGACCAAAAACACCTACAAACACTTTCATTCTTCAATTTTCTTCATCTAATTGATCTCTATCAAGTTCTATCTTCAAGTTCTAAGTGTTCTTCATAAATTCCAAAAGTTCTAGTTTCATAAAATCAAGAATACTTCCAAGATTGCAAGTTTACTTCCAAGTTTTCTAAATCCATTCCAAGTAATCATCCAAGATCAAGAAACCTTTGTTACTTACAGTAGGTTATCTTTCTAATACAAGGTAATAATCATATTCAAACTTTAATTCAATTTCTATAACTATAACAATCTTATTTTGAGTGGAAATCTTACTTGAAATTGTTTTCGTGTCATGATTCTGCTTCAAGAACTTTCAAGCCATCCAAGGATCCTTTGAAGCTAGATCTATTTTTCTCATTTCCAGTAGGTTTATCCAAGGAACTTTAGGTAGTAATGATGTTCATAACATCATTCAATTCATACATATAAAGCTATCTTATTCGAAGGTTTAAACTTGTAATCACTAGAACATAGTTTAGTTAATTCTAAACTTGTTCGCAAATAAAAGTTAATCCTTCTAACTTGACTTTTAAAATCAACTAAACACATGTTCTATATCTGTATGATATGCTAACCTAATGATTTAAAACCTGGAAACACGAAAAACACCGTAAAATCAGATTTACGCCGTCGTAGTAACACCACGGGCTGTTTTGGGTTAGTTAATTAAAAACTATGATAAACTTTGATTTAAAAGTTGTTATTCTGGGAAAATGATTTTTATTATGAACATGAAACTATATCCAAAAATTATGGTTAAAATCAAAGTGGAAGTATGTTTTCTAAAATGGTCATCTAGACGTCGTTCTTTCGACTGAAATGACTACCTTTACAAAAACGACTTGTAACTTATTTTTCCGACTATAAACCTATATTTTTTCTGTTTAGATTCATAAAATATAGTTCAATATGAAACCATAGCAATTTGATTCACTCAAAACGGATTTAAAATGAAGAAGTTATGGGTAAAACAAGATTGGATAATTTTTCTCATTTTAGCTACGTGAAAATTGGTAACAAATCTATTCCAACCATAACTTAATCAACTTGTATTGTATATTATGTAATCTTGAGATACCATAGACACGTATACAATGTTTCGACCTATCATGTCGACACATCTATATATATTTCGGAACAACCATAGACACTCTATATGTGAATGTTGGAGTTAGCTATACAGGGTTGAGGTTGATTTCAAAATATATATAGTTTGAGGTGTGATCAATACTGAGATACGTATACACTGGGTCGTGGATTGATTCAAGATAATATTTATCGATTTATTTCTGTACATCTAACTGTGGACAACTAGTTGTAGGTTACTAACGAGGACAGCTGACTTAATAAACTTAAAACATCAAAATATATTAAAAGTGTTGTAAATATATTTTGAACATACTTTGATATATATGTATATATTGTTATAGGTTCGTGAATCAACCAGTGGCCAAGTCTTACTTCCCGACGAAGTAAAAATCTGTAAAAGTGAGTTATAGTCTCACTTTTAAAATCTAATATTTTTGGGATGAGAATACATGCAGGTTTTATAAATGATTTACAAAATAGACACAAGTACGTGAAACTACATTCTATGGTTGAATTATCGAAATCGAATATGCCCCTTTTTATTAAGTCTGGTAATCTAATAATTAGGGAACAGACACCCTAATTGACGCGAATCCTAAAGATAGATCTATTGGGCCTAACAAACCCCATCCAAAGTACCGGATGCTTTAGTACTTCGAAATTTATATCATATCCGAAGGGTGTCCCGGAATGATGGGGATATTCTTATATATGCATCTTGTTAATGTCGGTTACCAGGTGTTCACCATATGAATGATTTTTATCTCTATGTATGGGATGTTTATTGAAATATGAAATATTGTGGTCTATTGTTACGATTTGATATGTATAGGTTAAACCTATAACTAACCAACATTTTTGTTGACGTTTAAAGCATGTTTATTCTCAGGTGAATACTAAGAGCTTCCGCTGTTGCATACTAAAATAAGGACAAGATTTGGAGTCCATGTTTGTATGATATTGTGTAAAAACTGCATTCAAGAAACTGATTTCGATGTAACATATTTGTATTGTAAACCATTATGTAATGGTCGTGTGTAAACAGGATATTTTAGATTATCATTATTTGATAATCTACGTAAAGCTTTTTAAACCTTTATTTACGAAATAAAGGTTATGGTTTGTTTTAAAAATGAATGCAGTCTTTGAAAAACGTCTCATATAGAGGTCAAAACCTCGCAACGAAATCAATTAATATGGAACGTTTTTAATCAATAAGAACGGGACATTTCAATCTATTTGCAATCCCACCCACCAAATACCTCATACGAACATATAACTCAGATAGCATGTCGTCATACTCATAATGCTAACAACTCGTACACAATCACAACCCCACATTAGCATATACTCAACACAATAGATATATAACATGCTATACAATATCCAACAACATAGTATGGTTAATCATAAATGCTATGGTGCTACCGGCTCGTGGTTCACACCATACGTAATGCTATGATGCTACCGGCTCGTGGTTCACGCCACTACGCATTTGAGTCTCACTCTTTTATAGTGCTACCGGCTCGTGGTTCACACTTTGGCGCTACCGGATCGTGGTTCACGCCTCATTTTATAGTGCTACCGGCTCGTGGTTCACACTTTGTTTTATAGTGCTACCGGCTCGTGGTTCACACTTGATGCTACCGGCTCGTGGTTCACATCATGACACTCGTCACATACATGCTATTGTACTACCGGCTCGTGGTTCATACCATAACATTCACAAATAAATACGCCATATACATATACGCATAATTATTCCACTCACCTTAACGCCTTAGGTGAGATAATCAAGCTCGCAACCTTCAACGCGACGTACCTATCATATTATGCATATAATCAATCATACCATCAAGTTGGTCAACCAACTTACTCACCATTCTAGTGACGTATTGACCCATAGTGCAATTTCGACCCATTTGCACTCTTAACCCTAATATTAGGTCGACCTTGTCAAAACCCTAACACTAGCCATTTTAGGGTCTTAATACACTTTTAACGCAAGGTTAACACATTTTCACACTCATTAAACAACCTAGGTCACCCAAAACTCAATTGACCCATTTCGTGGTTAACACACCCATTTGGGTCACCCACATACCCAAATAACACCCACTTACATAATATCTAGGTGTGCTAGCAATTAACTAACCAAATTAAGACTCATAAGCTCAATTAACACTTTAAAACCCTAGGTTAGTTACTATTGAGTCTTCATGACTCAATCTTGCCCAAGAACACCCAAAATCACCAAATATGGGTTTTATGTTCATCACTAACCCAAACCCTAACCCTTAAACAAATTAAAATAAGGAAATAAAGATTAGAGCATACCACTACAATCAAAAGGTAGCTAAAAGCTAGATGAACAACTTTAATACTTGAGCTTTAACCCGGATCAAGCTTCTTCCTCCTCGATTTGAGCTTTCTCTCTCTCAATGGGTTTCTCTCTCTAAGATTAAAGTGGAATGAAGATGGTGTTGGTGGTTATGTTGAATGTGCTTCAACCACCACAAATCTGGCCATAAGTGCCCTAAAACCGGCCCCCATGTGAAAAGACCATAATGCCCCTCATTAAACTTAATTTAAAAACTGGAATCTACCAACAGTACAAGTGCGCGGCGAGTACACCTATACCTGCGCGGCGCGCACAAAGGCCTGAGCAGGCTCTGACCTCTGTTTAACTGCACAATGTTACGCACACTCCATGTACCATATTTACACTGATGTACACTAATTATTCGGGTCTTAAAACTCTCCCCCACTTGAATCGGAGCGCGTCCTCGCGATCCAAGCCGCTTGACAAGAGGGAAGATAAACTAATACAAACTCTTCGGACTCTCAATTAAACTCGGAACCTTTACTACGACGTCATTGAACATTATAAGTTCTCACCTCTTTATTTCTCAACCGTTTGACCTTCTCATCGAGTATAGCAATCGGCTCCTCAACATACTCTAACTTGTTGTTTAGCTCAATTTCGTCTAATGGCATCTGAAATGTCCCGTTCATATCGATTATAAATGTTTCATATTAATTGATTTCGTTGCGATGTTTTTACCTCTATATGAGATGTTTTTCAAAGACTGCATTCGATTTTTAAAACAACCATAGCCTTTATTTTATCGATAAAGGTTTTAAAAATATTACGACGATTATCAAATAATGATAATCTAAAATATAGGGTTTTCACACGAACATTACATAATGGCTTACAATAATATTACACATCAACTTAAGTTTTCGAATGCAGTTTTTAAACAATATTATACAAGCATGCAGACTCCAATCTTGTCTTTATTTAGCATGCAACAGCGGAAGCTCTTATAATCACCTGAGAATAAACATGCTTTAAACGTCAACAAAAAATGTTGGCGAGTTATAGGTTTAACCTATATATCAAATCGTAATAATAGACCACAAGATTTCATCTTTCAATAATATGCAATCTGCATAAAAATCATTCATATGTTGAACACCTGGTAACCGATATTAACAAAATGCATATTGAATATCCCCAAAACAGAAATCCATCTGTATTAATAACTCGAAGTACTAAAGCATACCATTTTCCAGTATGGGGGGAGTTAGTGCCCGTAGATCTACCTTTAGGATTCGCGTCAATTAGGGTGTATGTTCCCTAATTCTTAAGCTACCAAGCTAAAAGGGTGATATTCGGTATTCATAATCCAACATAGAATGTAATTTCAAGTACTTGTGTCTATTTTGTAAAACACTTATAAAACTGCATGTATTCGCATCCCAAAAATATTAGATTTTAAAAGTGGGACTATAACTCACTTTCACAGATTTTTACTTTGTCGGGAAGTAACACTTGGCCACGGGTCGATTCACGAACCTATAACAAATATATACATATATATCAAAGTATGATCAAAATATATTCATACCATATTTTATTACGTTTTAACGATTTAAGTTTATTAAGTTGATAGTCCAACGTTGTAGTCCACAATTAATTATCCACAGTTAGCAGTACAGAAATAAATCAATATATATTATCTCGAATCAATCCACGACCCAGTGTATACAAGTCTTAGGCTCGATCACAACTCAAAGTATATATATTATTTTGGAATCAACCTCAACTCTGTATAGCTAACTCAAGCATTACTGCATATAGAGTGTGTATGGTTGTTCCAAATAATATATATAGATGACGTCGATATGATATGTCAAAACATTGTATACGTGTCTATGGCCTATCAAGGTTACATAATATATGTTAGAATACATGTATAATACAATATAAGTTAGTTAGGATATGGTTGGTATAGATTTTTGTAAAATCATCCCGTAATCAAATTAACCGTTTTTAACCAATTTTGTTTTACCCATAACTTCTTGGTTTTAAATCCGTTTTGAGTGAATCGAATTGCTATGTTTTCATATCGAACCAAAGATTACTAATATAAACAGAAAAAGTATAGGTTTATAGTCAAAAATATAAGTTACAAGTCGTTTTTGTAAGAGGTAGTCATTTTAGTCGAAAGAACGACGTCTTGATGACCATTTTGAAAAACATACTTCCACTTTGAGTTTAACCATGATTTTTGGATATAGTTTCATATTTATAAGAAAAATCATTTTCCCAGAAGAATAACTTTTAAATCAAAGTTTATCATAGTTTTTAATTATCCAACCCAAAACAGCCCCCGGTTTTACTACGACGGCGTATGTCCGGTTTTACGGTGTTCTTCGTGTTTCCAGGTTTTAAATTATTAAGTTAGCATATCATATAGATATAGAACATGTGTTTAGTTGATTTTAAAAGTTAGGTTAGAAGGATTAACTTTGTTTGCGAACAAGTTTAGGATTAACTAAACTATGTTCTAGTGATTACAAGTTCAAATCTTCGAATATGATAGTTATATATATATGAATCGAATGATGTTACGAACATAATTACTACCTCAAATATAGTAGGTAAACCTACTAGAAGTGACAAGAAAGTATTTATCTTCAAAGGATTCTCGGATGGCTTGGAAGTTCTTGAAGTAGAATCATGACACGAAAACAAATTCAAGTAAGTTTATCACTCGAATTAAGATAGTTGTAGTTATAGAAATCGAATCAAAGTTTGAATATGAGTATTACCTTGGATTAGAATGATATACTACTGTAAATAACAAGGATTTCTTGAGGTTGGATGATCACTCAAAATGGATTTGCAAGATTAGAAGTAAGCTAGCAAACTTGGAAGTATTCTTGATGTGTTCTTGAGTAGTTGTTTTGTAACTTAGTTTTTGTACGGATTTATGAGCTAGATTGATGTAGTTTTTGATGAAGATGATGAAGAACACTTAGAACACTAAGAGAGTAATTGAGAGAGAGTAATTTGATTCAAGAAAATTGTAAAGTGAATGTGTTTGTGGTAGTGCTACTTCATGTGAACTATGGCCTTCCATATAGGCTCCATTAGTTTGTAATTTTGTGAGATATTTCATGCTAGATGTTAAATGATGGTTCCCACATGTGTTGGTGACTCACAAGGGCTGCTAAGAGCTGATCATTGGAGTGTATATACCAATAGTAAATACATCTAGAAGCTGTGTATTGTACGAGTACGAATACGGTTTCATATGAGTAGAATTGTTGATGAAAACGAATGAGGATGTAATTGTAAGCATTTTTGTTAAGTAGAAGTACTTTGATATGTGTCCTTAAGGCTTTCAAAAGTGTACCAATACATATTAACACAATACATATATATACATTTTAACTGAGTCGTTAAGTCATCATTAGTCGTTACATGTAAGTGTTGTTTTGAAACCTTTAAGTTAACGATCTCATTTTATGTTGTTAACCCATTGTTTATTATATCTAATGAGATGTTAAATTATTACATTATCATGATATTATAATGTATGAATATATCTTAATAAGATATATATACATTAAAATGTCGTTACAACGATAATCGTTACATATATGTCTCGTTTGAAATTTTTAAGATAGTAGTCTTGTTTTACATATGTAGTTCATTGTTAACATACTTAATGATATATATAATTATCATTTTATCATTTTAAATATAGTGTAACAATATCTTAATATGATACATATGTATTTAGTAAGACGTTGTTATGACGATAATCGTTATATATATCGTTTCGAGTTTCTTAACATAGTAGTCTCATTTTTATGTATATAACTCATTGTTAATATACCTAGTGAGATACTTACTTATAATAGTATCATGTTAACTATATATATATATATATATATATATATATATATATATATATATATATATATATATATATATATATATATATATATATATATATATATATATCATATAGTTTTTACAAGTTTTAACGTTCGTGAATCGCCGGTCAACTTGGGTGGTCAATTGTCTACATAAAACTTATTTCAATTAATCAAGTCTTAACAAGTTTGATTGCTTAACATGTTGGAAACATTTAATCATGAAAATATATTTTTCATTTAATATATAATCATGGAAAAGTTCAGGTCACTACAGCACCTACCCGTTAAATAAATTTCGTCCCGAAATTTTAAGCTGTTGGAGGTGTTGACACATCTTCTGGAAATAGGTGCGGGTATTTCTTCTTCATCTGATCTTCACGTTCCCATGTGAACTCGGGTCCTCTACGAGCATTCCATCGAACCTTAACAATTGGTATTTTATTTTGCTTAAGTCTTTTAACCTCACGATCCATTATTTTGACGGGTTCTTCTATGAATTGAATTTTTTCATTGATTTGGATTTCGTCTAACGGAATAGTGAGATCTTCTTTAGCAAAACATTTCTTCAGATTCGAGACATGAAAATTGTTATGTACCCCGGCGAGTTGTTGAGGTAAGTCAAGTCGGTAAGCTACTGGTCCGACACGATCTATAATCTTGAATGACCTGATGTACCTTGGATTCAGTTTCCCCCGTTTACCAAATCGAACAACGCCTTTACAAGGTGAAACCTTAAGCATGACCATCTCTCCAATTTCAAATTATATATCTTTTCTTTTAATGTCCGCGTAACTCTTTTGTCGACTTTGGGCGGTTTTCAACCGTTTTTGAATTTGAATGATTTTCTCTGTGGTTTCTTGAATAATTTCTGGACCCGTAATCTGTCTATCCCCCACTTCACTCCAACAAATAGGAGACCTACACTTTCTACCATAAAATGCCTCAAATGACGCCATCTCAATGCTCGAGTGGTAACTGTTGTTGTAGGAAAACTCTGCTAATGGTTGATGTCGATCCCAACTGTTTTCAAAATTAATAACACATGCTCGTAGTATGTCTTCAAGCATCTGTATCATTCTTTCACTCTGCCTATCCATTTGTGGATGATAGGCAGTACTCATGTCTAGACGAGTTCCTAATGCTTGTTGCAACGTCTGCCAAAACCTTGAAACAAATCTACCATCCCTATCAGAGATAATAGAGATTGGTATTCCATATCTGGAGACGATTTCCTTCAAGTATAAACGTGCCAATTTTTCCATTTTATCATCTTCTCTCATTGGCAGGAAGTGTGCTGATTTGGTGAGATGATCGACTATTACCCAAATAGTATCATAACCACTTGCAGTCCTTGGCAATTTAGTAATGAAATTTATGGTAATGTTTTCCCATTTCCATTCCGGGATTTCAGGTTGTTGAAGTAGACCTGATGGTTTCTGATGTTCAGCTTTGACCTTAAAACATGTCAAACATTCTCCTACATATCTAGCGATATCGGCTTTCATACCCGACCACCAAAAATGTTTCTTGAGATCTTTGTACATCTTCCCCGCTCCGGGATGTATTGAGTATCTGGTTTCATGTGCTTCCCCAACTACCATTTCTCTCACATCTCCAAACTTTGGTACCCAAATTCTTTCAGCTCTATACAGGGTTATGTCTTCCCGAATATTAAGGTGTTTCTCCGATCCTTTGGGTATTTCATTCTTCAAATTCCCTTCTTTTACAACCCCTTGTTGTGCCTCTTTTATTCGAGTAGTAAGGTTAGTATGAATAATTATATTCATAGCTTTTACTAAAATGGAAATAAATTGAATAAAAAAACTTATATTTAAAAACTAAAATGGAAATAAAAATACTTTTTAACTTTATATATTTTAAACAAATTCTTAAAAATAAATATATAGATATTTTTCTTTTTATGTTTTTGTATTTTTTAATATTTAAAACGTATATTTTTATACAAAGAAATTAAAATTTTATTTTATATATATATATATATATATATATATATATATATATATATATATATATATATATATATATATATATATATATATATATATATATATATATATAGCGTTTCGCTTCCGGCGTTTAAGCATTCCCCGGTAGCGGCGCCAAAAATACTTGATGTGCGTAGAGGTGTATACGAAATAGTTTATATTTTACTAGGAAATACTATTAAATACGATACAATTTTACACAAGTTATTTATTTATTTATAGAGTGGATATACCTAAACCTTGCAACAACACTTATAGGCAGTGTGCCTAATCGTACAGTAGTGTAGTTTTTAGTAAGTCCGGTTCGTTCCACAGGGATCTTAGCCAAGTTTAACGCTATATTTTTAAAACTATATTTGTAAAAATATAAATATATAAAAAAGTAGTATTATTATTATTATAAAAGGGGGTTTTTACCGTTTAATGACCGGTTTGTCGATTTTAAAACTTAAGTTGCAGTTAAAACCTAATGTAAAATATTAAATATATAAAACTTAATTTAAAGCGTAAAGTAAATAACGATAATGAAATTGCGATAAATAGAAGTGCGATAAATAAAATTGCGATAATTAAAAAGTATGATAATTAAAAGTGCAATTAAATATGAAATAACAGTAAATAAAAGTGTGATAATTAAAAGTGCAATTAAATATGAAATAAAGGAATTATGCTTATTTAAACTTCCATAATCATGATGTTTGACGTGTTGATTTTAGTTTATTACCATGGGTTAATTGTCCTTTGTCCTGGATTATTCAATATGTCCATACGGATTTGTCCATAATAGTCTATCAGTCATAATCATAAAATGCGGAAGTCTTCGTCAAATTATTCTTATTCCCGAAGTCAAATATTCCAACTAATTGGAGATTCGAATTGTAACAAGGTCTTAATACTTTGTTTAATGAATACACTAGGTTATCAACTGCGTGTAATCTAAGGTTTTATTACTTTGTTAACAATTACACCAATTACCCTTGAATGTAATCCACCCCTGTTTCAACTAGTCTATTAACTATTAATCCAGTTCCGTGTCCGGTAAAATATACAATTATTGGTATTTATAGATATCCCACCCACCGTACCCGATTAAGCGTATGTGGTTATTTATAGATACGTCAAATTATAACCTTTATATTAAATTAACGAGGTATCGTTAAGTTAATATAAAACCCATTAACAGCCCATAGTCTAATTTCCACAAGTGTCGTTCTTTTATCCAAACTCCAATTATGGTCTTAAGCTCAATTACCCAATTTTAATATTTAGCCCAACATCACGATTATTTCGGCATTAAATAAGCATAATAATAACTTAACTACGAGACATTAATTTAAAAAGGTTGAACATAACTTACAATGATTAAAAATAGCGTAGCGTTACACGGACAGAGTTTCGACTTATAACCTTAAAAACATTTGCTAACATAACCTTATTATTATTAATCTTAAATTAAAATTAAAATATATATATATATATATATATATATATATATATATATATATATATATATATATATATATATATATCGTAAGAGATAGATTGATAAAAGTGTCATGAAATCGATCGAATGCGGTGCCTTTTATAGGCCCCATTTCTGTTTTGGTGTGCTCCGTGATCTCGATGGAATTCCTCTTCACAGCTCCGCGATCGCGGAGTGTTGGATTCCAGCTCACCAACTTTGGCTCCTAGCTTGCCGATGGTTTATAAATATATATATATAATATATATATAATTTTAAGAATTATTTATATATTATATTATATTTATGTGCATAGTTGACTTGTAATTTTAACTCCGTTGCGTCGCGCGTTGAAAGTTGGTTCATGTCCTGGTTCCGGATTTTTGAACGTCTTTTCGTATAATTTAATATCTTGTACTTTGCGTTTTGTAACTTGTACTTTTATAATTTCTAGACGTTTCTCATCAATAATTTGAACCACTTTGATTGTACTTTGTACTTTTGAGCTTTTTGGTCGTTTGCATCTTCAATTCGTCGAATCTGTCTTTTGTCTTCACTTTTTATTATTTAAACGAATATCACTTGTAAATAGAAGAATTGCAACTAAAAGCTTGTCTTTCTTGAGGGATAATGCTATGAAATATATGTTCGTTTTTAGCATTATCAAATATTCTCACACTTGAGCATTGCTTGTCCTCAAGCAATATAGTCTTGAAAATAAAAATACTAGAATCACTTCTTTATTCTTCACACTTTGTACATCAGTGATTTTTATACGGCGGTATAAACAATGGTAGTAACGTTATGGTTTACAGTCTCACATGACTATGAAAATTTAGATCTTTAAGTAAATTGGATCTTTATGGAAACATTTGATCTTTTAAAAGTTAAATCTAGCTTTTACCCTAGATAAGTTTTCCGGAATAACCCTTCACCGGTGTTTGCAAAATTGTTTTTGTGGGTTTTGTGGGTTTTGTGGGTTTCAGATTTGAAAATTTTAGCTCAAAACTTGCGGTTTTGTGTCACCCACTTGCTAACCTTGTATTGGGAAAGCAACACGTCCAGTATACTTGTTCCGTATTTTACCTTTCGGTAAACTACCGTCCGGTTGTAAAGGAAAGCGTTGAACAAGCAACTGTTAAGGCAATGTCCCGTGACATGCTTTTATTTATGGTCTATAACGTGTCGAATGCAATTACTATCCTTGGTAGGAGCAATAGTAAAGCTCACCCTATAGTTTTTCGGTCTGGCACAAGGTCCTGTCTTCGACCATGCTATGCAACCACCGTTCTTACGGTTGACACCCGATTTGGTTCAGGTGACCTAATGAATTCCAGGTGAATTCCTAGGATTTTACGTTCAATGGTAATGAACGCATTGAAAATAGGTTTTCAGAAAATAAATCGGCTTTAATTTTGATCAAAATATTTTCTCGTTCAAGCTCGAGTTTTAGATATCATTGAATTCCATGAGTTTGTAATTCTTAATCTTTAAGGTCAATCTCAAGGATTGAGTAATATCAGTCTTAAAAGCTGATTTTTAATCTTTAAGGAGATTATCCTTTCTGGGGGTCTGATTCATTAGTCTTATCAAGCTAATTTGCACGGCGCCCTCCCCATTTTACGAGACAGGTCCTCTCATGGTTAGGATAAGTCTGACCACTTGGCGACCCTGTTTGATGTTGAGGTCCGTGGATTTCCTGCTGATTTTAGAGATGACTTTTCTAGATTTTTCGTCAACCTACAGCTGGTCTGGACGACAACTTTCTGACCTAAATCAAGAAGTGCGTGTCTTTTTCGGAAGACTTTACTTCCTTTTAATGATGGAATTGATTCATCGTGTAGATCCATCTTTTCTTTCAAATATAATATAAAAAATTGGGTAAAACGGTTAATTTTGTCCAAAACAAAAGTATCTTCAATTATTTGTACAAAAATATGTGATATATGTTCTAAATATCTTGGTAAATTTTTCCCACACTTGGCTTTTATTTTCCTTTCTTTGCCTTTTTATTGTCCTGTATTCCATTTTAAATGAATTCTAACATTTTAAGTTGTTTCTCAATTTATGTCCTTTATTAGGTAACAATAATTTCGGTGTTAACACCTAGTTTTATCGTTCATAAATATGTATAAATATGACTTTGAATTCATTTATTTGAAAATTTTGAATTTTTTTTACTAGAATTGGGTAGTCAGTATATAAGACTAGGGGCTGTTCTTTATTATCATAGAGCACTAGATTCTAATACAACTACTGCGTTACTAGTATTTTTAATGGTAACCAAGTGTATAAGTCATAAATTTTAAAAATCCGAAAGAATTTTAACCCTTTCCCACACTTAAGATCTTGCAATGCCCTCATTTGCAAGAAATCAGTAACAATTTAAATTATTAAGGGTGATTAGCGTAGAAAAATGATTAAATTTTACCAAAGTTTCCAAACATATTGGCGTTTATTTGTTGAATCTTAAATGGTGCATATCATTTGCTCATTCCTGCAGTTGTTATTTCACATATATTTTGCATCTTGTAGTCAAAATTAGTTACTTTTGCTGAACTTAATGACAGTCTTTGAAAATGCGCTGTTTTACCCTATTTTGTACATGAGATAAACTACAAGCATATATATATATACATATTTTTGAAGTTGAGTATATCACCCCACATTCAAAAATTTAAAAAAAAATCTAATAATAAAAGTTAGAAAATTATAAAAACTATTACAATACCAACAAAAGTATTAAATGTAGCAACATTACGAATAATAAAATAAATAAACCTAAGGAAACTAGGGTTGATGCTGAAACCAGTAAGGGTTCCATTCATAGCCGTAAATGCTGTAGAATGCTTGAGCTGGGTTATATGTAGGGTATGGTGGTTGGCTCTCTATAGTCCAGGGAGGAAATATGGGCATTGGAGTAGGAATGTAATTTCGACTTACATGTGTACAATGACTTATGATTTGGCTTTGATGATACTGCCAATCTTGAAATGCTCGTTGTCTTGCCATTTCATACTCATGTTGAGCCATAAACCTTTCCATTTCTATCATCTGATTTCCCCCTCCCGCATTACCTTGTTGTTGACCTCTTTCTACCTGTGGATGATTCCCTTGATATGGTTGTGCAACATTATTTCTTTTCAATAAAACCTTTGCACCAGTATATACCCGTATATCAATCTGATCACGAGGAAGGGGTACTTGTACTAACTCCCTTCCCCGAGTAATATCCACACCGAGGTACTCGGCAATTAAAGTCACAAAAATACCACCTCCTATAATACTATTGTTTCGCATTCCCTTTATCATTTCCGACAAATAATAACCCACACAATAAGGAATATTTACAAAGCTCTGTGGGTCTCTAATACACATCAGATAAAATAAATCAGTTTCAGTCACTTAATCTTTATTTCTACCCCTTTGTGCAATAGAGTTGGAAATGAATCTATGGATTACCCTAAGCTCAGCTCTATGTATATCAGTATAAGAATAATGACCTCCACGAAAATGATTATGGCTAGTCATTCTACTCCACAACTCATTCTTATCAATATCATGATCAACCCTTCTACCATTACTTATTAACTGTCTACAATCATCAGTTAATTGTTCTTCAGGTGTATAAATACACAAAGCTTCAGCCATATCTAATAAAGACATACGGCGCATCACACCTCCTAATAAAAAACTAATAAAACTTTTATCCATTAACCTAGTTACTTCATCATTTAGTTCAATAGTACTTACTAACTCAATGCACCATTCCTTATATACAGGTCTACGTATAGTGAATAGATTAATCCAATCATTGAAAGTAGAATTACCATACCTTTGTGTAAGTAATTCTCTTATTGGCTTGACCAATCCCACTGTCTCTAATGGTGCCCAATCTATCACCCTGGACACTTCAACATCTTTGGGACAAAGAATGCTCAAGTTCCTTTGATATTTTGGATAGTCTATCCAAAATCTGTCAAATCGTAAGTTAGGGTGTAGATTTGCTTCAACTGCTCGTGACAATGGAATAAAAGGGTGCGGTTGATTTTGTTTGTATTGTTCACTGAGATCTTGATCCTCGTCACTTTTATTATAAGTATTCAAGTTTTGTGGCGCGAATGAAGATTCACCTCGTTCATTCTACTAAACACATTAAATAAAAAGGAATTTGCGCATCAAAAAATGCATTGGTATTAGCAAAATAACAATTAAAAATAACTAACATGACATGTTTAATTAGAATCAAATTTATACACATTTTCATATTTTTATCAATTCTATACTTTTTTAAATAAACAAATATGAGAATGTAGACAATGTTCATAAGTATGTAACTTCTAAAACATGTCAAAAAGAGTCATTATAATAATTAAACGAGTTCCAATTGGCATTCATATCAAATTAAGCAAGTTTATTCAATTTTTACTTAAAAAGTCAACAAATTGTCTCAAAAATCATGTTTGTAATCAAAGTTTGGATCATTTAACACATCAAACATGTTACACTACTTAATTTAGCATCAATTCATAACAAAAATCGGGCATAACTCGTTTATATCAAAAAGCCCCAATTTTACTCAAGAACACAAACCCTAGATTTCTAAAAAATTTGAAGTTTTTGGCTTCAAATCATGTTAAAGAGCATCAATCTAGGTTATACATGCATAATATATCATCAATTTAACTCTAATTACACTAGAAATTAACAAAATCAAATTAGGTAAATTTAGTTCAAGAATACAAAAAAAAAATCGAATTTAAGAGTGTTTGGATGTAGGAATTACCATTCTTCTTGAAAGGAATCTAGGTAGGAATCTCTACATCAATATATAGCAACAAATTTGATGAAAAATGGTGTAAAATGGCGATTTATGTGTGTTTTTTCGTGGGTTTTTCGCAGAAAAAAAATGAATTGGGGATGGAGACTGGTCTGTCTCAACCAGTTTATCCTTTCTGTATTTTTCGTGCTCCGCGATCTCGAAGGTGGATACCTTCCTAGCTCCGCGATCTCGAAGCCCTTTTTTTTTATAAAAAAAAATCTTAACTTATAAAAACAAATAAGTAATTAATTTTAAAAATTTGTTTCTTTTTAGGAATGAGGGCGTTTCGGTACGTTGACCTAGTTCATCCTTCGACAAAATTTTAAAATTTGTCTTTCTTTAAGCGTTGTTTTAAAAGCAAAGATTTTTAGTTTTTTTTTAAATGTTTTTGGCATACTTTAAATCAATAAGATTAAAAATAATGATAATAAAATTTCTCGTCCCGCCTTGGGTAAAGCAATTTCGGTTCAACGATCTAGTTTTCAACTTACGACGAATTTTTAAAAATCAAATTTTTAACTTAACGAAATAAAGTAAATTTTATTTTTAAATTCACACCAAACTTTAATTTAAAATGCATAAAATTAAAAATTCATATTATTAATATTTTAAAAATTCACACCAAACTTATATTATATTTTTATTTTTATACATACCAACATATATTAAAAATATTAATTTTTTCAAATATTTAAAAACTTAAATATATTGATTTTAAAAAGTTTACAATATTAATTTAATATGTATATATTAAATTTAAAAACATGGTAAAAAATAAAATTACAAATCTTTTTGGTCTTTTATCCCACTTTAATCAATCAAATATTATCAAAAATATACGCCCCTCTTTTCGGTAAAGTAATCTCGGCTATATTACCTAGTTTTACTCCTGACGAATTTCTGAAATATTTTGGATTGATTGATTAAAGATATTTATACCTTAAGAATAAACGGTAAATTTCGCAGTGATGTAATAAATTTTTGTATGATATCAATAATTTCGGTTACGCATACCTAATTTTATTGAATACCAATTTAATACTTTATAGTGAACGATTCAGCGTTTATTATCAAAAGGTTAAAAGCAATAAAAATAAAAATAAAAACTGTACATACTTACCTGTGAGAAAGAATTCTCAGAGACCTGCTTTAGCCGACTCATAGGAGAGTCGTGTGATTTTGTTTTCCATAGCTACATAAGCATAACCTCGAATCTTCAATATCTTTTCTTCTAAACATATGAATGGTCTTTCTCTGCATAGAGTAACAAATTCGGTATTTGAATATGTTTGATTATTTGAACATTTACCTTCGTGTGACCATTTTCTGCATTTATAACATCTTTCAAGGTGACGTGCTCTTCTTTTTGTTGCGGATTTTGATTTTCCTTTTCCAAAATGTATCTTATGATGATCTTTTCTGAGTTCTTTTCTTACTTCGTTCATTTTTTCTCTTATGAATGATACCAGTTCACTCGGAAGTGTGTCATTATTACGTTTAGTAATCATAGCGTGTAGCATTAGACCATGGTTCAGATCAAAGGAATTCTTCATCTCGTAAAACCTAAAAAAAATAAAAATTCAGAATTGGGGGGGGGGGGAAGACTAGTTCTTTACGGTCTGCTAGGGAAAGACCATACGGATTCCATTTTCAGAAACTACACGAAAACAAAATATCTAACTCTAACAGAAATATAAATAACCCTAAATAGATTCAATTTTCCCCATACTTAGTTAGATTTGGTGTCGAAATTGTGATTAACTTCGTTTTCAATTGGACTATCAACAACTTGTATATCTTTGACTTTTACTTCAAGCCAATTGTTGATTTCCTCTGTAACTTTCACAAATTCAACTAACATTGCCTTTTCTTTTGGCGATAAATTGGATACTAATTGGTTATATAACTTAAAGTTTCCCTTAATCCAAGCATCGTGAATCCGTTTATAAAGTTTCTTCGTTGAACTGTTAAAAACGGGTTCATCTAATTTCGTATCATTAATGGAGTTCTTTGTGATCGGATCATCATTAAGTGTTTCTTCATCTTCCCCACACTTATGTGTTTTTATTGGTTTAACAGTTTTGGTTGGTGGAGATCTACACTTTCGGTTCACAAAGGTGATCGATTTATCACCATCCCTAAGTGTCATTCTACCTTCTCTTACATCAATGAACGCCTCGGTGGTTGCTAAAAATGGGCGACCTAAAATTAGAGGAATATCAAGGTTTTCCTCCATATTAATAACTATGAAGTTTGCAACAAAGGTCAAACTTCCCACGTTAACAAGTAAATTATTTGCTATTCCAACCGGGTGTTTAATGGTTAGGTCAAATGATTGAACACCTATTTTGGTTGGTTTTAATTCTCCCATACCTAATCTTTTGTATAAGGAAAGAGGCATAATATTTGCACTTGCCCCTAAATCTGCGAGTCCATTATATATAGCACCATCATTAAGCAAGCAAGAAATGATAAATTCGCCCGGGTCTCCTACTTTAGTAAGTCGAGTTGGTTTGTAAACCTTTTTCGGGTGTTCTTTTCTTGGTTCTTTCACTTCTATTTGAACTTTTTGTTGACATTTTTCTTCGTTTCTTGGAATGGGAGGTTTGTATAAGAATTCTTCTTCATCACTCCAATTTGAATCCTCCCTATTTTCCAATTTTGATTTTTCATATGTTGTTGATAACATATTTATGTTTTCATTTTGAGGGTTTTCTTGAGTGGTGAAATTATGATTGACTTCATTGTCAACTTCCATCAGACCATGTATGTAATGTTTAATTCTGTTACCATTAACTTTAAATTCAATCCCATTTGAATTTATTAACTCTATTGTTCCGTATGGGAAAACTCTTTTGACTATAAATGGTCCAGACCATCTTGATTTCAATTTTCCAGGAAAATGCTTGAATCGTGAATTGAAAAGAAGAACTTTTTATCTCCTTCCTTAAATTCTTTTGAACTTCTTATTCTTTTATCATGCTATTTCTTCATTCTTTCCTTATAGATTAAGGAATTTTCATATGCCTCAAGTCTTAATTCTTCTAATTCGTTTAGTTGACTTAATCGTAGACGTCTGGCTTCATGTAAATCAAGATTACATGTTTTCAAAGCCTAAAATGCTTTATGTTCAATTTCTACTGGAAGATGACATGCTTTTCCGTAAACGAGTTTAAACGGTGTGGTTCCAATTGGAGTTTTGTAGGCTGTTCTAAAAGCCCAGAGTGCACCCTCCAATTTCATGGACCATTCCTTCGGATTTGATCCTACGGTTTTCTCTAGAATACGTTTTGATGCTCGGTTGGTATTTTTAACTTATCCACTTGTCTGTGGATGATAAGCGGTTGAGATTTTATGAGTTACTCCATATCTTTTGAGAATTTTCTCAAGTTGATTATTACAGAAATGAGTACCCCGATCACTTATTAAAGCTTTCGGTGTTCCAAACCTTGCAAAAAGACGTTTTAAAAAGTTGACTACAACTCGTGCATCGTTAGAGAGCTTGTGCTTTCGCCCATTTAGATACATAATCAATGGCAACGAGAATGTAGAGATTATTATGAGATTTTGGAAATGGGCCCATAAAGTCAATACCCCAAATGTCAAATACTTCACATACTTGAATGACATTTTATGGCATTTCATCACGTTGACTTATTTTTTCGGCCCTTTGACAAGCATCACAGGATTTGCAAAGAAGGTGTGCGTCTTTGAAAATTGTAGGCCAATAGAATCCAGCATCGTAAACTTTTCTTGCTGTGAATTGAGGCCCATAATGCCCTCCTGTTGGTCCTGTGTGACAATGGTTTAAGATTTGACTAGCTTCATCTCCGAATACACATCGGCGTATTATTCCATCGGGACAACTTTTAAACAAATGTGGATCTTCCCAGAAATAGTGTTTTATATCACTAAAGAATTTCTTTCGTTTTTGGTACGACAACCCTTTTTCAAGGAATCCACATACTAAGTAGTTTGCATAGTCTGCAAACCATGGAATTTTATTATAATCTATCTTCAATAGATATTCATCAGGAAAGTTGTCTTGTATGGCCGATTCATTTAGAAATTCTAATTCAGGATTTTCGAGATGAGAAAGATGATCAGCGGTGAGATTTTCTACTCTCTTTTTATCTCGGATTTCAATATCGAACTCTTGTAAGAGTAAGATCCAATGTATTAATCTTGGTTTAGCATCTTGTTTCGAAAATAGGTATCTAAGAGCAGAATGGTCGGTATAGATCACCGTTTTAGCTAGAACGAGATATGAACGAAATTTATCAAAAACAAAGACAATAGCAAGGAGTTCTTTTTCAGTAGTTGTGTAGTTCGTTTGTGCTCCTTGTAACGTCTTACTAGCATAATATATAGGTTGAAATTGTTTTTCAATCATTTGTCCTAAAACGGCTCCCATTGCAAAATCACTTGCATCGCACATAAATTCAAACGGTAGATTCCAATTTGGAGTTATCATGATCGGTGCATTAGTAAGTTTTTCTTTAAGAATATTAAAAGATTTGATGCATTCATCTGAAAAGATGAATGGAGCATCCTTTTCTAGGAGTTTATTCATAGGAGTGGCAATTTTAGAAAAATCTTTTATGAAACGTCGGTAAAAACCGGCATGCCCTAGAAAACTCCTAACTCCTCTAACATTGTTGGGATGTAGAAGTTTAGCAATTACATCTACTTTAGCTCTATCCACTTCAATTCCTTCTTTTGAAATTTTATGACCAAGAACTATGCCTTCTTTAACCATGAAATGGCATTTCTTCCAATTAAGTACTAGATTTGATTGTTCGCATCTAATAAGCATTCGTTCTAGGTTAACTAGACATGATTCAAATGTATCACCGAAGACTGAAAAGTCATCCATGAAAACTTCCATGCATTCTTCTATCATGTCGTGAAAAATCGTCATCATGCACCTTTGAAAGGTTGTAGGGGCGTTGCAAAGTCCAAATGGCATGCATTTGTAAGCAAAAGTACCATAAGGGCACGTGAACATGGTTTTTTCTTGGTCCTCGGATGCTATTGGAATTTGAAAGTATCCGGAAAAACCATCAAGAAAACAATTGTAACTATTTTTGGCTAATCTTTCCAACATTTGATCAATGAAAGGTAAGGGAAAGTGATCTTTTCTGGTGGCGTCATTTAATTTTCTATAATCAATACAAACACGCCATCCTGTTACAGTCCTAGTAGGAATAAGCTCATATTTCTCATTTGTGATGACAGTCATGCCACCCTTCTTTGGTACGCATTGAACTGGGCTTACCCATGGACTATCAGAGATTGGATAAATTAAACCTGCATCAAGCAGTTTAATAATTTCTTTCTTAACAACATCTTGCATATTAGGATTTAGTCTTCGTTGGCGTTGCACATACGTTTTATGACCTTCTTCCATAAGGATTTTATGTGTGCGATACGAAGGACTTATACCTTTAATATCATGAATCTTCCATGCAATAACTGGTGTATGAGCTTTTAGCAAAGTAATGAGTTGAGATTTTTCATTTTCAGTAAGAGAGGACGATATTAATACAGGTAATTCAGATTCACCATGTAAATAAGCGTATTCCAAATGGTTTGGAAGTGACTTTAACTCTAATGTCGGTGGTTCTTCTATCGATGATTTATATCGATATCTGTCTTCTTCTTTTAGCATTTGAATTTCTTCTGTTGTTGGTTCATATCCATTAGCCATAAGTGTAGCTAACATTTCAGTTTCATCAATTGGTTCAGTTCCTTCTCCTAAAAAACATTCTCCTGTTCCTTGTAATTCTGAAAATTTTTCTAACAATTCTGCATGTGAATCTATAGTTTGAATATAATAGCATGTATCATTTGCAGATTGCGGTTGTTGCATGACTCTATCAACTGAAAAGGTAACACTCTCGTCCTCTATACTTAGGGTCAGTTTCTTACTAAACACGTCTATTATTGCTTTAGCCGTGTTTAAGAATGGTCTTCCTAATATGAGAGAAACTCGAGAATCTTCTTCCATATCCAGAATAACAAAATCTACTGGAAATACTAAAGTACCAACTTTAACTAGCATGTTTTCCATTATCCCTCTAGGATATTTTACTGATCGATCTGCTAGTTGTATGCTTATTCGTGTTGGTTTCAATTCTCCAAGGTCTAGTTTAGCGTATAGTGAATACGGCATTAGATTTATACTAGCACCTAAGTCTGCCAATGCTTCTATTGAACTAAGACTACCCAGAAAACATGGAATTGTGAAACTTCCTGGATCTGAAAGTTTTTCTGGTATCTTATTCAATAGCACTGCAGAACAATTAGCATTCATTGTAACAGCCGAGAGTTCTTCCATTTTCTTTCTATTTGTGATTAGATCTTTCAGAAATTTAGCATATCTAGGCATTCCTGAAATTACATCAATGAAAGGAAGATTGACATTTATTTGTTTAAACATATCCAAGAATTTGGATTGCTCGGCTTCAAGTCTCTCTTTTCTCATTTTACTCGGGTAAGGAAGTGGTGGTTGGTATGGTTTAACATAAGGTTTAGCCTTAACTGTGTTTTCTTCATTAACCTTTTCAACTACCGGTTCTTTTTCCTTATCTTGCTCAGGTTGTGGTTCTTGTGGAGCAGGAATAGAGTCATCAGAAATTACAGGCATTTCAGGTGGTTTAAGTGTAATACCACTTCTTGTGGTAATGGCTTTAGCTGTTTCATTCCGGGGGTTAGCATTTGTATCACTAGGTAGACTTCCCGGTTTTCTTTCACCTATTAACCTTGCTAGGTTGCTTACTTCTAGTTCTAAATTTTGAATAGAAGCTTGTTGATTTCTAAATGCTTGAGCATTTTGTTCATTGGTTTGTTTCTGAGATGTGAAAAATTGAGTTTGAGATTCAACTAGCTTCGACATCATATCTTCAAAATTTGGCTTTTTATCATCGGTTTGTGGTGGTTTATTTTGAAAAATAGGTCTTTGCTGATTGTAAGTATTGTTGGATACTTGTTGATTGCTAGGACCTTGTTGATTGTTGTATGGAACATTTCGGTTATAATTCTGATTTTGATTGTAAATTGGTCTTGGCGGTTGATAATTATTCTGATAATTATTTCCAGGCCTTTGGTTTATGTATGAAACATTCTCTCTTTGTTCCATTGTTAGTTCAATACTGAGATAATCTTTTATCAAATGTGGTCCTCCACACTGCTCATAACTAATTCGTATTGAGTGAATATCTTTAGTCATCTTTTCCATTCGTCTCTCGACAGCATCTATCTTTGCAGAAATGGAATTGAAGTCATGGCTAGAATCGGCTCTAGCTGCTTTAGATGATCTAACGATATCTTTTTCTTGATGCCACTCATGTGAGTGGGAAGCAGTGTTATCAATAATTTTGTAAGCGTCAGTTGCGGTTTTTTTCATAATGGAACCACCAGCTGCTATATCGATGTCTTTTCTTGTAGTGATGTCACATCCTTGGTAGAATATTTGTACTATTTGACAAGTGTCTAAACCATGTTGCGAACATCCTCTTAATGACTTTCCAAATCTTGTCCACGCCTCATATAGAGTTTCATTTGGCTTTTGTGTGAACGTAATAATTTCTCCTTGAAGTCTCACGGCTTTAGATGCCGGAAAGAATTGTTTAAGAAATTTTTCAACTAAAACGTCCCATGTATCAATCGCCCCTTCAGGTAACGATTCTAACCAATCTTTGGCTTCTCCCTTTAAAGTCCAGGGAAATAACATGAGATATATCTGTTCATCCTCAACTTCTCGAATTTTAAATAAAGTACAGATCCTATTAAAGGTACGTAGATGTTCATTTGGATCTTCCTTCAGCGCACCACTAAATTGGCATTGATTAGTCACCATGTGTAGGATTTGTCCTTTGATTTCATAATCTGGCGCATTAATATCTGGTTAAGTAATTGCGTGACCTTGGCCAGTGCGTTTAGCTCTCATTCGGTCTTCCATACTTAGAGGTTCCAGATTTTCCATGATTGAATTTGTTGAATCTGAATCACTAGAGGATTCTAATTTAATAGGTTGTTCCTCGACAATCTCTGTTTGAATGATTGGTGGTTCCGGAGGAAAGATTAATGGTTCAGGATCTCTGAATTGTCCCTGAATATCTTCCGGATTCTCAATTGTGAGGTCGGGTTCAAAAAATGGATTATCGGAAATTTGAATTGGAGTACTTGGTCGACTTGATGACGATTCTAAAGAAAAATCAACGGCGATAATATTGGCTAGATGTCTTGATCGAGTTACAGGTGGTAAACGTATAAAAAGTGGTGAACGTTTTGCTCGGTGCATTCACTGAATATCCTATTAGTTATAAAAGATAAAAATTATATAAGTTATCAAATTAAATAGACTTTTCTGATTTTACCCACGTTTCGAATAGCCAATAGATGCAGCAGGTAGCCAGGACCCTTTAAATCGGAAACCCACAACTCGCCACTAACAAATCCAACTATTACTACGAACCAGAAAATTTTAGATGTCTATCAATTTAACCACTTAAAATAATTTTTCGTCGAAATTTAAAGAAATTTTAGAGAAGAAATAGAAAACTCTATGTCCTAAAAACTAGAGCGTCGAAAAATAAAAAAATTGAAAAATAAAATAAGAAAGTAGCGCGTCGAAACTTAAAATTCTAAAAACTAAAAATTAAAAGTTGCTTCTAAAAGTATTAAAGCTTAAAAGGAATTCTATATCCAAAATGGCAATATCTTAAAAAGATACTAAAATATTAGAACGGCGTCGCAAAATTCTAAAGCATCTAAATCTTAGTCTAAAGAAAAAGTACTTAAGGAATTTTACGGCAAAGCCTAAAAATCTAGAAATAAAAAAAAAATAACTATGGCAAAAACTATAACTTAAAACTAAATACAAACGAAAAATACAAATATTATGATAAAACAAATAAAAAGATACAAAATATAAAAATAAACTTAAAGTTATAAAAATACAATTTTTATAAAAATATCCGTTAAATATTATTTATTTTATAAAACTATTAATTTTATATATTTATAAAACTAATTTAAACTAAAAATACAAATTAAATACTAAAACTAAAATAAAAACTAATTAAATATCTATAACCTAATTAGGGTTTAAAAATAATAATAAATAAAAATACTCCGTAATTAATGCGAAATTAAGTCAAACCAGACTTGTCAGAATAGGCTACGCGATCTCGTAGCTTTTTGCCTTCTCTCCTCCGAGATCGCGGAGCTCAATAGTACCGGACTCAGTATTGGGCTAAAACAGTTCGGCCCAATTTGAAATTTAATTAAAAACAGTTTTGGGCTTTGTATTAATCTGGCCCAGTTCGATTTTTATTATTATTTTTTTCTGTTTTTTTATATTTATATAAAATATTTATATAAATTGAATAAAAACTTATATTTAAAAACTAAAATGGAAATAAAAATACTTTTTAACTTTATATATTTTAAACAAATTCTTAAAAATAAATATATAGATATTTTTCTTTTTATATTTTTGTATTTTTTAATATTTAAAACGTATATTTTTATACAAAGAAATTAAATTTTTTTTTTATTTTTTATATATATATATATAGCGTATCGCTTCCGGCGTTTAAGCATTCCCCGGCAGCGGCGCCAAAAATACTTGATGTGCGTAGAGGTGTATACGAAATAGTTTATATTTTACTAGGAAATACTATTAAATACGATACAATTTTACACAAGTTATTTATTTATTTATAAAGTGGATATACCTAAACCTTGCTACAACACTTATAGGCAGAGTACCTAATCGTACAGTAGTGTAGTTTTTAGTAAGTCCGATTCGTTCCACAAGGATCTTAGCCAAGTTTAACGCTATATTTTTAAAACTATATTTGTAAAAATATAAATATATATAAAAGTAGTATTATTATTATAAAAGGGGGTTTTTACCGTTTAATGGCCGGTTTGTCGATTTTAAAACTTAAGTTGCAGTTAAAACCTAATGTAAAATATTAAATATATAAAACTTAATTTAAAGCGTAAAGTAAATAACGATAATGAAATTGCGATAAATAAAAGTGTGATAAATAAAATTGCGATAATTAAAATGTATGATAATTAAAAGTGCAATTAAATATGAAATAACAGTAAATAAAAGTGCGATAATTAAAAGTGCAATTAAATATGAAATAAAGGAATTATGCTTATTTAAACTTCCATAATCATGATGTTCGACGTGTTGATTTTAGTTTATTACCATGGGTTAATTGTCCTTTGTCCTAGATTATTCAATATGTCCATACGGATTTGTCCATAATAGTCTATCAGTCATAATCATAAAATGCGGAAGTCTTCATCAAATTATTCTTATTCCCGAAGTCAAATATTCCAACTAATTGGGGATTCGAATTGTAACAAGGTCTTAATACTTTGTTTAATGAATACACCAGGTTATCGACTGCGTGTAATCCGAGGTTTTATTACTTTGTTAACAATTACACCAATTACCCTTGAATGTAATCCACCCCCGTTTCAACTAGTCTATTAACTATTAATCCAGTTCCATGTTCGGTAAAATGTACAATTATTGGTATTTATAGATATCCCACCCACCGTACCCGATTAAGCGTATGTGGTTATTTATAGATACGTCAAATTATAACCTTTATATTAAATTAACGAGGTATCGTTAAGTTAATATAAAACCCATTAATAGCCCATAGTCTAATTTCCACAAGTGTCGTTCTTTTATCCAGACCCCAATTATGGTCCTAAGCTCAATTACCTAATTTTAATATTTAGCCCAACATCACGATTATTTCGGCATTAAATAAGCATAATAATAACTTAGCTACGAGACATTAATTTAAAAAGGTTGAACATAACTTACAATGATTAAAAATAGCGTAACGTTACACGGACAGAGTTTCGACTTATAACCTTAAAACATTCGCTAACATAACCTTATTATTATTAATCTTAAATTAAAATTAAAATTATAAATTATATATATATATATATATATATATATATATATATATATATATATATATATATATATATATATATATATATATATATATATATATATATATATATATCGTAAGAGATAGATTGATAAAAGTGTCATGAAATCGATCGAATGCGTTGCCTTTTATAGGCCCCATTTCTGTTTTGGTGTGCTCCGCGATCTCGATGGAATTCTTCTTCACAGCTCCGCGATCGCGGAGTGTTGGATTCCAGCTCACCAACTTTGGCTCCTAGCTTGCCGACGGTTTATAAATATATATATAATATATATATAATTTTAAGAATTATTTATATATTATATTATATTTATGTGCATAGTTGACTTGTAATTTTAACTCGTTGCGTCGCGCATTGAAAGTTGGTTCATGTCCTGGTTCCGAATTTTCGAACCCCTTTTCGTATAATTTAATATCTTGTACTTTTCATTTTGTAACTTGTACTTTTGTAATTTCTAGACGTTTCTCATCAATAATTTGAACCACTTGGATTGTACTTTGTACTTTTGAGCTTTTTTGGTCGTTTGCATCTTCAATTCATCGAATCTGTCTTTTGTCTTCACCTTTTATTATTTAAACGAATATCACTTGTAAATAGAACAATTGCAACTAAAAGCTTGTCTTTCTTGAGGGATAATGCTATGAAATATATGTTCGTTTTTAGCATTATCAGGTGCCGTAGTTAGCTTTTTCTTCAATAACTGAAACGCTTTCTCTTGTTCATCCTTCCAATCAAATTTCTACCCTTTATGCGTTAATGCAGTCAAGGGTTTTGCTATTTTGGAAAAATCTTGGATGAATCTTCTGTAGTAACAGCCAATCCTAAAAATTGGAGTATATGCTTCGGAGTTTTTGGGGTTTCCCACTTTTCAACGGTTTCAATCTTTGCCGGATCAACCTGAATACCTTCTTTGTTCACTATGTGACCGAGGAATTGAACTTCTTCCAACCAAAATGCACACTTTGAAAATTTAGCGTACAGTTTTTCTTTCCTCAATAATTCTAGCACTTTTCTCAAATGTTCTTCGTGCTCTTAATCATTCTTTGAGTAAATAAGTATGTCATAGATGAATATAATAATAAACTTGTCAAGATATGGCCCACACACTCGGTTCACGAGGTCCATAAACACAACTGGTGCGTTAGTCAATCCAAACGGCATAACCATAAACTCATAATGATCGTAACGCGTCCTAAAAGCAGTCTTCGGAATGTCATCCTCCTTCACTCGCATTTGATGATACCCGGAACGTAAATCGATTTTTGAATAAACCGACGAGCCTTGTAGTTGATCAAATAAGTCGCCGATTCTTGGTAGTGGATAACGGTTCTTGATGGTCAGTTTGTTCAACTCTCTGTAGTCGATACACAACCTAAATGTACCATCCTTCTTTTTGACAAACAAAACAGGAGCTCCTCACGGTGATATGCTTGGTCGAATGAAACCACGCTCTAAAATTTCTTGTAATTGGATTTGGAGTTCCTACATTTCGCTGGGTGCGAGTCTGTATGGAGCACGAGCATTTGGTGCAGCTCCTGGTACAAGGTCTATTTGAAATTCAACGGATCGGTGTGAAGGTAGTCCCGGTAATTCTTTCAGAAATACATAGGGAAATTCTTTTGCGACGGGAACATCACTGATGTTCTTTTCTTCGGGTTTGACCTCCTCGATGAGTGCTAGAATGACATAGCAACCTTTTCTTATTAGTTTTTGCGCCTTCTAACTACTAATAAGATTTAACTTCGTGTTGCTTTTTTCTCCGTACACCATTAAGGGTTTTCCTTTTTCTCGTACAATGCGAATTGCATTTTTGTAACAAACGATCTCTGCTTTTACTTCTTTCAACCAGTCCATGCCGATTATTACATCAAAACTCCCTAACACTACTGGTATCAAATCAATCTTAAACGTTTCGCTAACCAGTTTAATTTCTCAATTTCGACATATATTATCTGCTGAAACTAATTTACCGTTTGCTAATTCGAGTAAAAATTTACTATCCAAAGGCGTCAATGTGCAACTTAATTTAGCACAAAAATCTCTACTCATATAGCTTCTATCCGCACACGAATCAAATAAAACATAAGCAGGTTTTTCATCAATAAGAAACGTATCCGTAACAAGCTCCGGGTCTTCCTGCGCTTCTGCCGCATTGATGTTGAAGACTCTTCCACGACTTTGCCCATTTTTATTTCCTTGGTTTGGGCATTTACTTTTGACGTGGCCTGGTTTTCCACATCCATAACAAATAAAAGCGGCATTACTTGTCCCGACATTACTTGTTGCATTATTTTTGTTAATCACTGGTCCGTAGACTTCACACTTCATCGCGCCATGACCACTTTTATTACACTTAGTACACGATATCGTGCGGAACCCAGTCGGATGCTATCCTTCACACCTCTAGCATGGTTTTTGCCTTTTGTTATTATTGTTGGGATAGTTGTTGTTGTTGTTAAAACGGTTTTTATAGTTGTTGTTGTTGGGAAGTTTGGTGTAGTTGTTGTTGGAATTGCGATTGATGTTGCGGTTGTTAGGATAGTTGTTGCGATTGTGATTGTGATTGTTGTTGTTGTTGTATTGTCACTGGTTTCCTCCCACTTTCTCTTGACCTGTTTCATGTTGGCTTCTTCGGCCGCCTGCTCTTTAATTCTTCCCTCAATCTGGTTTACTAGTTTGTGAGCCATTCGACTTGCCTTTTGTATGGAGGCGGGCTCGTGTGAACTCACATATTCTTGAATCCTTTCCGGTAACCCTTTTACAAATACTTCGATCTTCTCTTCTTCATCTTCGAACGCTCTCGGACACAATAGGCACAACTCTGTGAATCGTGGTTCGTACGTGGTAATGTCGAACATTTGTGTTCCTAACTCTCTAAGCTCTACTTTGAGCTTATTGACCTCATTTCTAGGACGGTACTGCTCGTTCATCAAGTGCTTGAATGCTGACCACGGTAGTACGTAAGCAGCATCTTGTCCTACCTGCTCAAGATTGGTGTTCCACCACGTTAATGCAGTACCTGTGAAGGTATGCGTAGCGTACTTTACTTTGTCTTCTTCAGTAGACTTACTTATGGCAAACACCGATTCGACCTTCTCGATCCACCGTTTCAATCCGATCGGTCCTTCGATTCCATCAAATTCCAAAGGTTTGCAGGCAGTGAATTCTTTGTAGGAGCATCCTACACGATTTCTTACGCCATTAGCTGCATTTCTCGATTCAGAGTTATTGTTGGTATGTAGCGCAGCCTGTACTGCGGCTATGTTTGCAGCAAGAAAGGTACGAAATTCCTCTTCGCTCATATTCATGGTGTGTCGAGTAGTCGGTGCCATTTCCTTTAAAAATAACCAAATGAATCAAGTTAATCATACATAATATTATGAGTAGTTAATAGTATTTCGTAGCATGATATGAACTCATTTATAAAAGCTTTTTCTTCATATTAGCGTTTTATAATTTATAATTCGGGTAATACCTACCCGTTAAGTTCATACTTAGTAGCTAATATATACAATTCAACTACTACAATTCTATATGAAAAACTGATCATAATATTTCGCGTTCAAACTTTTATACAATATTTTACAAACTTACAATACCGCTATTTTACATATAGCATGAAATATAGCACACAATAACTTTGATACAAGGCAGTTGGAAAGACAGTTCTAGTTAATACACAAGTCGTTCAGCAAAGGCAATAAAGGCATGTAATTCATAGGTCCAGAAACAAGTCATGCATTCTGGTTTTATTAATACTATCTCCCATCCTTGGTCTTGTGGAACATAACCGTTGTGACCGTTGACAAGACAGCATGTATTAACGTTTTCAAAAGGACGGGGGTTACGTAATGCCCAACAGCCTCGTAACAATCTAAAAACCTTATTTCTTACCCCAATTATTGAATCCGTCACTTGTGGGAATGTTTTATTTAGAAGTTGCAATCCTATGTTCTTTTTCTCGATTTGGTGAGAAGCGAACATTACTAACTCGTAGACATAACATGCTTATTTATGTTGCATGTTTGAAGCTCTTTCTAAAGAACGAAGTCCTATGTTGGGATAGGTGGAGTCAAAATAGGTTCTCAATCCGTAGCGTAAAATTGCATCTGGGTTTCCCGCATTTAATGCCTTAAAGAAAACACAACGTAATTTATGGTCTCCCCAATGTGATATACCCCATCTATCAAAAGAAAGCCTTTTATTAACTAAGGCATTCCTGGAACGTCTTTCAAATGTTTGACAAACTAATTTCACCATAACTAGTTGTGCCGATGAATTCTGACCGACTCTAGACAAGATTTCATCAATCATATCCCCTGGTAGGTCTTCTAAAATTTTTGGTCGTCTATCCTTAACGTCCATTTTGTGTTTTTATACTGTAAAATAGACAAGGATTAGATTCGTAAAAGATAATTAACAGACAATACAAGCAATTTTTACATAGAACATAAAAGTACAAGCACACTATAATACATATATTACACAACATGATTTCAACCCTCTAATCTGAATCACTGGTTTCTTCTTCTTCGGACTTGGTTCGTTTTCCTAATTTTCTAGGGATATATGGTGTTCCTCTAATACGAGCCATTGTTTTCACAAATGGTTTAGAAAAACCTGGTGGCTTAGAGGTTCCCGGGTTATTGTTAAAATTTAAGAAGTACGGATGTTGACGATACATAAAAAGTTCATCGGGGTTGGAATCAGGTTTTTCTATTTTGATGCCTTTTCCCTTATTGTTTTCTTTTGCTTTTTCAAATTGAGTCGGGATAATTTGTATAACATCATCAAAATCCTCATCGGGATCCGACTCATCAGAAAATTGGTAATTTTCCCAATATTTTTCATCCTCCGCGGAGACACCACAAACCATTTTTAACTTGGGTCCATTTGTTGATGATTTTCTTTTATTTAACCATTTTTCTGTAGTTATTAATATTTCTTCCTCCGGAACCTCTTCTTCTTTCGGTTCCTCTTCTTCCGGTTCCTCCTCTTCCGGTTCCTCCTCTTTCGATTCCGCCTCTTCCGGTTCTTCCTCGAGAATTTGTGAATCTTCCCAAAGTATATTCGACTCTTCATTATTATTAGGTGAGTCGATGGGATTTGTATTAGAGGTAGACATCTATCACACAATATCAAACATGTTAAGAGATTAATATATCACATAATATTTACATGTTAATAATATATTGTTTCCAACAAAAAGTGTTAAGCAATCGTTTTTAAAGAAAACACGGTCGAAGTCCAGACTTACTAATGCATCCTAACAAACTCGGTTAGACACACACTAATGCAAATTTCTGGTTCTCTAAGACCAATGCTCGGATACCAACTGAAATGTCCCGTTCATATCGATTATAAATGTTTCATATTAATTGATTTCGTTACGAGGTTTTTACCTCTATATGAGACGTTTTTCAAAGACTGCATTCGATTTTTAAAACAACCATAGCCTTTATTTTATCGATAAAGGTTTTAAAAAATATTATGACGATTATCAAATAATGATAATATAAAATATAGCGTTTTCACACGAACATTACATAATGGCTTACAATAATATTACACATCAACTTAAGTTTTCGAATGCAGTTTTTAAACAATATTATACAAGCATGCAGACTCCAATCTTGTCTTTATTTAGCATGCAACAGCGGAAGCTCTTATAATCACCTGAGAATAAACATGCTTTAAACGTCAACAAAAAATGTTGGCGAGTTATAGGTTTAACCTATATATCAAATCGTAATAATAGACCACAAGATTTCATCTTTCAATAATATGCAATCTGCATAAAAATCATTCATATGTTGAACACCTGGTAACCGATATTAACAAAATGCATATTGAATATCCCCAAAACAGAAATCCATCTGTATTAATAACTCGAAGTACTAAAGCATACCATTTTCCAGTATGGGGGGAGTTAGTGCCCGTAGATCTACCTTTAGGATTCGCGTCAATTAGGGTGTATGTTCCCTAATTCTTAAGCTACCAAGCTAAAAGGGTGATATTCGGTATTCATAATCCAACATAGAATGTAATTTCAAGTACTTGTGTCTATTTTGTAAAACACTTATAAAACTGCATGTATTCGCATCCCAAAAATATTAGATTTTAAAAATGGGACTATAACTCAGTTTCACAGATTTTTACTTTGTCGGGAAGTAACACTTGGCCACGGGTCGATTCACGAACCTATAACAAATATATACATATATATCAAAGTATGATCAAAATATATTCATACCATATTTTATTACGTTTTAACGGTTTAAGTTTATTAAGTTGATAGTCCAACGTTGTAGTCCACAATTAATTATCCACAGTTAGCAGTACAGAAATAAATCAATATATATTATCTCGAATCAATCCACGACCCAGTGTATACAAGTCTCAGGCTCGATCACAGCTCAAAGTATATATATTATTTTGGAATCAACCTCAACCC